>NC_084958.1:18702945-18888958 GCF_949316205.1 Platichthys flesus | reverse complement strand
TGCTCATGTTCATAGGAATGGCGGGTATGTCTGAGATGCTCTCTAAGGGACTCCATAGGGGGGGTTGGGGGGGTGTATGGTCCATAAGCCCAGGAAAACGATGCTGTGTCGCAGGCATCACATTCCTAGAGAGGCATATTCCCCTGTAGTCAATATCCTGAAGCCTCTCTTCAAATGACGTGAAGTTCTGCAGCGTGCCAGATAACTTGTGTTGAATCTGACCCTGGATCTCTTGATTTTTCTGTATCTGAAACTCTAGTGCATTACTGTGACTTTTTAACAGAATCATTTTTGTGATAGTTTTCAGATCAACTGGGAGATGAGATGATGGCGTGTTACAGTGTTTTCTGCAGCCACCAAAAAGAAGGCATCAGCTATTTCAAAGAGCAGCTGCAAAACAACAAGAAGCTGCAGGTTCTTATCAGGGTAAGAATCTGGTTTCTTTGCATGGACCTGTTACCCTTCAAGACACAGTGAGGCAAAATCTGCATGTGTTGAGCATCAGTGTAATATTTACGAGGTGCGACAAACAACTGTGATAATATCCACCGACAAAACTAGTTTGTGATGCTTACAGCAAATAAAGAGGAGAGCAGAATAGTCCTAAGTGCTACGTCAATACTTTTCTTTTTTCTTTCTTACAGAAATTAGGTCAACTTCCTCTCGTGCGAAGGTTGGGGATCCCTGAATGTTTTCTATTGGTGACTCAACGCATCACAAAGTATCCCGTCCTGGTGGAGAGGATCATACAGAACAGTGAAGGTAAAATCTCCCCACTCATCCACATTCTTTGTCGTTATTCAGACTGTTACAAATTGAAAATTACTGCGAACCAATTGGCCTCCTTCTTCTGCAACTCAAATTCTGGTTGAATCGGTCCCTAACATGATAAAATATATATTTCCTTCTCCTTGTAGCTGACACAGAAGAGTACACGTCTCTGGTTCAAGGTTTAGCGCGAATCAAAGAAACCATCTTCCAGGTGGACGCTCAGGTGAGTGAATACGAGAAAGCTGCTCGTCTGAGGGACATCATCCATCATCTGGAGGCAAAGTCTCAGGGTCGACAGAAGGACGGGAAGCTGCTCCGCAGAGAGGATCTGATCCAGGGAGGCCGGACGCTGCTGCACGAAGGCACCATCACCTGGAAGATCTCCGGGAGACAGAAAGGTCCGTGGAGAGATTCTTGACTTTGTGTTTCAATCGATGACCATTTCTTTGTCAAGGGTTTTGTTACCTTTGTCTGGACTGCAAGGAAAACATAAAGTTTATTTAAAGTTGGAGAAATTATGATTAGTAAATTGGATTATTGCCAAATCACAAATTATATATTTAAGCTTTAACTTTTTGAAATAACATAATTATGAAATCTCTCCTGTAGACTTTAGTGTGTGGAAAATTGCTTTTATTTCCTTTCTCATGAAGATTTATTTAATAAATCATCACATGTTTCTTCTTCAGTCAGAACTTCTTTAACTTGTCATCTTAAATTGCACTGATGAGTTAGTGCTGTGATGAAACTTTGAGGAAGCATCTAGTGGTTGACTGCTCAGTGGATTTACTGCAGTGTTACTGGCTTGACAGGTGTCCTTTTGTTGTCAAGTAGAATGTTCAAGGAGCCAAATTGCCTTTTGTGAAGCAGAAGGGTTGACAGAACCAGTTGTGTAGCTGCATATTTTTATATAATTGCTAAAGATGAACAATCGCACAAAATATTAAACATCAGACGTGTCTCTGTTTCATCCTGCTCTGCAGCTTGAGTCAGAACATCAAGCAGTTGTGTTGTTTGGATAATAAGAGTCTCTAATCGTCCCCTGCAGAGATCCATGCTGTGCTGCTGTCAGACGTGCTCCTCCTCTTACAAGAGAAAGATCAGAAGCTTCTGTTTGCTGCTGTGGTGAGCTCCGTCAGCAAACAGAAATTTAAATATCTATATCAAACATTTATACACATGTTTATTTGTTTTATAGTCCCCTACCCTCTTGTACAGTTTTTAGAGGGGTTCTGGATTCAGGTTGTTCAAACGTACCATTCTTGTAAACACAATATCTCAGTAATGTCACGAGGGAATTTCTGCACAGTTTTGCTCAAACATTCACTTGGACTCAGAGATAAGCTGATTTAGATTTTGGGGGTCAAAGATCACAGTCACACTGGCTTCACAAAACATGGTTTGGACCATAATTTGAAGAATGAATTACATTTAAAGGCAAATGTGAAATGTGTTCATTATTTACAACCATAACTGAGGAGCACAAGGGGACAGTGTGTGACCATATTTCCTGTAACTTGTCCGGTTGGTGGATGCGAACAGTCGTGAGGGGGTAATTCTTGTTAATTATGTGTCTGAGCTCCCGGACATACCACGATGCTCTATAAATAACTACTTATTTTTCAAAGTTGATAATCTTTTAATCACGAATGACGATGATTGTTTTGAATATTAACCTCTTCTCGGTCGTTGTGACTCATGCAGGACAACAAACCATCGGTGATCTCCCTTCAGGGGCTGATCATCAGGGAAGTGGCCCAGGACGACAAAGCCATGTTCCTGATCTGTGCCTGCACCTCCAGCCTGCCAGAGATGTACGAGATCCACACGCGCTCCATAGAGGAACGCATCGCCTGGATGTCGCTCATACGTGAAGCTGTGGAACAGTAAGCTGAGAGGTTCTGGGCAGAGGAGAGCAGCCTGAGATTTATTGGGGAAACAGAACTCTTTCTTGTAAATGATTGCTGGAACAGTTGCAGTACAGCTAACAATAGAAGAATAAAATAACTGCATCACACCCTGTTCAAAAAGTAAGTCGCTATGATTCCTCTGACCTCATAACTAAGGCTCTTGCAGTCATTCGAAGCAGAAGCTTTATCCCCCCTGGGTTCACAACTGTTATGAGATTTATTTTTTTTGACAACGAAATGTGGTTTTGATTTGTACTCATTTCAAGCCAAAATGTCAGATTTATCAAATTTTCTTCTTCAAATTGGTCACTGAAAAGGTTTTACACAAACCAAGTGTGTATGAGATAAATTTTGGCCAACATGAAAAGTCAGGGTCTTTATTATAAGTATATTTTAAAGATATATATATATATATTCATGTATTCATAGAAGACAATACTGAGTCAAATGTCTGTGTTGTCCAGGTATCCACAAGAGGAGCAGCATCGGGAACTGATCGCTAAACTGCAGCATTGTCAAGGTAAGACGAGAGATTATTGAACCCTTAATAAATCACACATGAAAATCTGTCACCATCTTATTTTTCAAATGATGCTTTGTGGTAGTAGTTTATTCTCTTGGGAGAAGTTTAGGAAAAAGTGAAGTCAAAATAACAAATTACTTTTTTCAATTAATTATTATCATGAAGTTATTCCGAATGGTTCTGTGTTTTCATGTGAGTGAAAGTTTTTGAAGATTTTAAAGTTTGATCGAAGAAGTTAGATTGGGTCAGTGTCTCAAACCTGATCATATCTATTTGTTGACTCATGAAGGAAAAGAAACTTACAATGCACTCATAACTTTTGTGTTTTATAATACTTCATATGTTGTTTTTTGTACCAGCGGCTGCTTTTATTTCTGTATTTCCATTCCATTTATTTAATCAATGTTTATTTGACCCTGTCGCTGTGTAGATGCTCTGAAGGAGTGGGATGATCAGATAATACAGAGTCTGACAGGGAAGCAGCAGATCTTTGCTGCTCTCTATGAGAGTGTGATGGAGCAGGAAACACCACACAAAGGCCTGCTGCTCCGAGGAGATGCTACTGACCTGCAGCAGGGGGAGATCCTCCTCAAAGGAGCCATTGATGCGGGTAAGGTAGAGACATTAGCTTCTACTCAAGTAGGTTTTGTTCGTTATGGCTGTAACAATGAGTCAGTTTTCAGTATCCGGTGTTTTTGCATTGATACGCTGTGAAAGCCTGACTTAGAGTGAAATGTTCTCACGTCTGTTGTTCCTCCTCCGTCCAGTCGTGACTCAGAGCCCTGACGACATCTTTAGAAGAAAAGATTAAGGAGCTTTTTCTTTTGTCTTGCAGTGGAAAACCTGCAGATCCTGCTCTGCTCAGGAATAAAGGACGCAAACCGTCCAGTGGACGAGAGTGAGATGCAGGGAGGGAGGCTGAGGCGGGCCGAGACCTTTGCAGCCGGCGAAGGCGACTCCTATGCAAACACCATGAACAGTGCGTTGTGTTATGTTCTAATATTAGTATTAATGAACAGACATCAAAGCTAAACTTACAAACGTTTGCTTTTCCACACTCTAATATCCTGCTGAGTTATTTGCATGAACTGTGAAGAAATCAGGTCTTAGTTATACACGATTACTATTTGATAGACTAATAAAACATGATTTACAAAACTTTAGGATCCCCGCTGTTTTTTAAAACTGTCTTGAATATCATAGTATTTCTTACAATGTACGTTTGGTCCATATACATTTTAAAATTGTGATTTCAAGAAAAAAGTCTTAATATTACAAGAACAAAAGCATGATTCAATGAAATAAGAATTTGAATATTTCAAGGTTAACTAAATTTGTTCCATATAAGAGAGCTGTTATTTATAAAGTATTTTATTAACAATCATCGAACAAATTTGAGGAACGTTAACAGATGTTGTGATTGAGTTGTTGTGACTCTCGATGTGTGTGCCTCCCTGTCCTCAGGCGGGGATGAGGCTGAGAGGCCGGGCAGCAGCGAGGGCAGTGTCCCGTACATCAGTCGCAGCAGCAGCAGTCCTCAGCTCCAGGGAACGTTCTGCTCTGAAGGTGTGGAACAATCTGTGAGTGAGACAAGAGTGAGCCATCTCAACCAGGCCTCCATCGGGTGATTTAAAAAATAAAGGAAGTATTTATGTTTCCTGTTTTAATTTCCTTCAAGGCTGATGATGACATACTCCCTGAGCCAGACCTGAATCCAGCCTCCAGTCACTTCCCTCAGGCAGAGGTGACTCTTCTAGTACTTTAATTATATACTTATTTTCCGTCTGTACTCATACTGATGTGTGTCACTTGCTTTCCTCTGTAGGTGTGTGACAGGGTCATAATGCTTGCACAGATGCTCCACAGCCTACAGGTAACGCTCTGCTAAGACAGCAGCTGTGTCTTGATTGTTTTGCTCTTGGCTTTATGAAGTTTGCATTAATGAAAAGAACATCCCAAGTTTCTTATGCTTTGATTTTATTCAATCATCAGGCAATCGTAGCCCAGCAGACCAGCCAGCTCGAGCTGCAGCGCGCTTTCCTGTCCAACAGCCAGCAGCCCACTCGCCATTACAGCAACGTGCTGCTGGAGCGGGAGAAGCAGCGCAACATGGAGAAGCAGAGGGAGGAGCTCGCCAACCTGCACAAGCTGCAGGCGCAGCACCGGGAGGAGCAGCAGCGCTGGGAGAAGGAGAAGGAGCGGCAGAGGATTCAGGTGGAGGCCCTGGAGGCTCAGCTCCAGCAGAGGGAGGAGGAGTGCAGCAAGCGGGAGGAGAAGCTGAGAGGGGAGAAGGACGAGCTGGAGAGGCAGTGGGAGAACTACCAGCAGGACCTGGAGAGGCTGAGGGAGTCGACGCAATCGGTGGAGAAGGAGCGCGAGCGGCTGACGCAGGAGAGAGAGCGTTTGGAGCATCTCCAGGAGAAGTTCAAGTCCAAATTAATGCAGCTTCCAAACTCAGGACACTATGAGGATCCGGCACAAGTAAGGGATCAGATTCTCTGAATATTTATCTATATTATTGTGTTATTGAACACAATAAAATGCGAGATTAGTTCACTTATTAATTTCCTCTTTCTCTCAAACACCAGAGTCTCTACAGTTTGCCATCATTCAGGAGCATCGTGAACGGAGGTGGGCGTGTGAACCTGACTCAAAAGCCCAGCATCTTGCTCATCTCCAATCCCATGGACATTCCTCCAAAGGTTCCACCCCGCAGAGAGAGCATCCACCACCAGGCGGCAAAATCCGAGCTGCCCCTCCACCTGATCAGCACCACCAACCAGGTGCTCAAACCCCCGGCCATGCAGCAGCAGATCCCCACCAAGCTGGCCGCTCAGTCCAAGGGGAAGGACAAGGGCTCCAAGAGCAAAGGGTCTCACCAAAGAACAAACAGTGCAGGTCAACGTTATGTCTTTGTTTTTCAGTTCAAGCATCTTGACACTTCTGCATTGTTTTCATATTTCTAATGTTCTTCACAAAAATTTGGTCTTTACCATTTATCCATTTAACTTGTTGTGATAAGGCAAACTAGAGAAAAGACTTCACGTCTCAGCTATCCTTTATCAGCAGTGGAGTAGTGGCCCGGTTGTTAACTCAGATTTTGGTTGTTCTTTCAGTAACATAAAGTAAAAACAAAGTATCCTGAATAAAACAGGAAATGAATCCAACTTGTCTTTCTCCATCTCCAGCCTCTATAGATGTGAGCCAGCTGCTGCCCATCCGAGTGACGGGGAAAGAAGGAGGCAGCATGAGAGCCCAGAGGAACGCCAGCCCTCAGAGAATCTACCAATCGGGTACAGACCGTTAAGAGAGACGGACACTCACCCAAGATTTTATTATCTCTTTTGTGTTTTTGACTTCCACAAACAAACAAACAAACAAACACACACAATACACTTCATGCAGGTGGCTCACAAATTACAACTGCAGCCGCTTTTACTTTCCCTGCCTCTAGATGGCAGCATCCATACGTCCACATGTGCAGGTTGTTAGTTTCCTCTTGTACGTGGTTCGATGTGTTCAGTAAATGACTGAACAGCTCCACCTTGTGGGGGATCTGATTAGTACTTGCCAAACAAAAAGCAGGGGTCATCTTGCATTATGATTCTTTTTTTCAAGACAGGTCATCATGTTACACTCGTCTTAACTCAAGCTGCTTCACAATGTAATTATCACAGAGGCTTTTTTCTCATGAATCTCATGTTTCATTATTTTCTTTTGAAAGCAGAGATGCTGGTGTTTCCTGTGATAATGTCCTTGCTGATTTAAATATAACACGTTGCCTCTCAGGCGTCTACCGCAGCTCTTCTCATTAACTGTGTTCCTTGTTCCATCAGACATCTTCAAACCTCCGGGATCTGCCCACAGTGTGAAAATGTCTCCGTCGTTAAGCACACACAAGAAGAGCAGCAGCGACGGTCCTCCACCAGCACCACCTCCTTTCCCCAAAGAGGTTCTTGACGCAGGCAAAGAGAAGGTGATCTTCCTTTAAACACAAACCACAGACTGGGGGGAAAAAGATCATGGAAAGAGTGATGTGAGCTGTGAAAAGAGACTTTGTGTGACTTCAGGATCCCACATGTGACCAGTATGAAGAGGCCAGTCACTGGTACTTCATCACTGGAAACCAGAGGAATCAGCTGAACATTGAAAAAAGAAACATGATGGGCATGGTTTATCAAGGAAAAAAAAAACAGAGGCCCATTTGTACATTCAGGAACAAGATTATTTTATGATTTTTATTTTTTTTTATGATGTTGCTGAAACCTTCCTGAGTATCTTTTTTTATTTTAAATGAAAGTAGGTTGGCTGTAACCTTTTAGCACTCGTGTCTTAACTTATACGCTTTTATTTTTAATTTAATGAATGATGAATATGTTGTGAAGAAGCTTTAGACTCAATAAGTTTACATCTGTTTAGATCTGAAGTGCCAAGCACAACATTTTGTATCAGAAAGAATCAAATCCCAGTGAAGTGAGTTGGTAAAGTAACAGGGTTTGTGTAAGAAGCTGGAGTCTGGTTGTAAAGTTACACTTTGTATAAATGATGAGAAGCGAAGGAGGAGAAGTTGTCATTTTTTCCGTGGAGGCTGTTTGTGTGTTTGTCTCCCTATTGGAAACTTTCAGGTTCACAACCAGACGACTGTCAAAAGTTCAGTGTGTAAGATTTAGATGAAAGAGATCTATGGCAGAAATTCAATATCTATTTGTAATCTAAATTATACAAACTGTTGTTTTCTTCACCCTAGAATGGATCCTTTATATTTTAATACTTTATATCTACATCAGGAGCAGGTCCTCTCTACGTAGGCCTCCATGTTTTGTTTTTCACATTAGCACAAGCTGGACAAACTAGCACCTTTTGGGGTTTTTATGACAACTGAAGGCTTCCACAGGTTCTCTCGGTTTGGAAGGGGAGGGTGAGGTGAGGGGTATTCAGCTGCAACATTCAACTTCACCACTAGATGTCACTAAGTCCTACACACTGAACCTTTAAACAATGTCCCGAAATCATTTAACATGAACTTTGTTGATTCTTTTCTGTGGTCGATGCACTGACCACTTTCTCCTCATCGTGTTAAACATCTCCCTAATCCCAACCAACAGAATAAAACGATGAGGACTTTACAACCTCGAGTGTTGTTGTGGATTTACTTTGTGTTGCTGAAGAAAACCTGACGTTTGTTAATTTATTTACAAACCAGTATGCATTAAAACAGGTTTCCAGCCATGAACTTCATACTGTGAAAAAAATCTTCCAAAATGAGGCTGTGACAAAAAATGTTTTGCTGCATATTTTATTTAAAAAAGAAGCATAACCACATTATTCGACTGAAGTTTCTCTGTGGAGTTGTTGACCTCTAGTTGCATTGTGCATGTTGAAAGTCTTATTACCCATAGTGCACCATTATCCCGCCTATCAATAGGTTTTGGGAAGACACCAAGTTTAGCTGCAAAGGCCTTTACTTCTAATTCTCTTTTATAATTTGTATAATTGGCCATATTTTACTGTGCATTTGAGAGAGTAGGTGTGATTCATACCAGGTGTTTAACACGCACCTTAAACATTGAGACATTTAGTAAAACTCCCATCAAACACTGCTGGTGCTCAAAGACAGGTTATCGCCCCCGGGCCTCCCTATCTGCCTAATGACTCTATTTCTGCTGACAGAAAACTTCAACCTCAAAATCCCTTTACTTTAACTCTGGTGTTTAAGCATCAGTGGACTTCAGGACAGGAAATCCGAGCAGCACAAAGGTACAAAAATGGCTCCAGGCGGTTTGATGGTAAGCAGAGTCTGAGAGCCGAGCAGATCCAGAGTGAGTGGAACCCCACAGTCCCTCACGTTGACTGGGCCCAGGTAACTGAGAGGCTCTTTGTCAGACGGCTGTTCCTCTCGACCAGACACACGATGAAAAGACACATTCAGACTCGGAGGCATCGACGTCTTGAGTCGAGGCGCAGACAGCATCCTGAGTGAAACTGGGAGGGACCAATCACTAACTTGGTTGAGGGGTCTCAAGGAATGTTTTTGCGGCATGTTTGACCCAAGGTAGGAGATGCAGCGCCCCCTGGCTTTCAGCATCCGTACTGCAAACTGCACCTTTTGATACTGTGTGATGATATGCCACACAAACTAATAAAACCACATCTCAAATACAATGTTTGTTTATTATATGTTTTCATCAACAGAGGCTTTAAAAACCACTTGGTGACAAGGTGAATAATCTCATGCCCTGTAGAAACACACCTCTGACCTTTAACCCGGGACCACTACACACTGGTGCACAGGGTGAAGCGGCTGCAGGGCCTTGGTGTTCAGGATGAAACCTGGATGTACAGACACCTTGGTTTCCATTTCTTTAAACATCATTTACAGACATAAACCAACAACTTATGTCGGCACACAAATTAAAAAAATATTGTGCAAATGCTTCATATGAGCTAGACTAGGAACATATGTAACACAACCCGTCACTCGCTCATCGTTTAGAGAACAGCACTCGTGTTTGTGGTAAAGCAACTTTTACATATTCCACCGCTCCCCCCCCCACATGGACACTGTAAGGCCAGAACCAGTTGTTAAGACAGTTTGAGGAACTACTTGGGGAATAAAAACCGCGATGGCCGACATTTGGCGCTGCTGATATGCATACGAAGCCCAGATTATAGATTATACACTGCTTTTTTATATAAATAGTTCAAAATCATAGCATGCAAAACAAGAAATATACCAAAAGAAACACGAGAAAACATCGACAAAAAATGTTCAGTGTTACAAAAAAATGTTCGAACAACTTTGGCTCAGTCAACAACCAAGATGGCGCCAGGATTAAACAGGTGATGAGCGTCTTCAGTCATCACTGCTGTGCGTTGTATTCTGACAGATTAGAATGTATCAGAGGGAATAAGGGGCTCAGTACATTTCTGATGTAGTGCTTGAACCAACAGTTTTCATAACGAGATGCTCTGAATCACCTCAGGTGGCGATTGCAGTGTGTAACCTACATAACTACTTCCATCACATTTCATATTATATATAACTTGTAAAGATGGACGACGTGACAGCTCCGTCAAAGTGAAGCCAAATCCCCTAAAACTGAATTAGCAAAATGGCTGCTAAATTCTGGGCTTCTCTAAAGAGTCTCCGGGAAAATCTGAGGGATCTTCATTTAATTCATGAGAGAAAAGAAGAATTGTCACACAGGTCGCTCTTGTTTTTAGATTTTTAAACTACACTGTGGAGTCACCCGTTGAATATCTGCCTCTGAAATGTGGAGGTTTGAAGTAGGTCTCAAGTAGAGGATATTACCACTGTAGTGAAGTAGACTACTTGAGTAAATGTACTTTCCACCACTGATACAGATGGTACTTTATGTAGTAGAGGAGGGTGTTGGTGCTGCTGTGCAGGTTTTATACTCGACTGTGTGTGTGTGTGTGTTTGTGTGTGTGTGTGTGAGACCTCACCTGCTCGTCCCTTCACACCAAGTGCAAATAAACGACAGTACTTAAAAATGTCCACTGACTGAAACACTACGTAGAAAACAAAAATCAAAACAAATAAAACATGAAATGAAAATTTAAAATGCAGTACTAGAAGTCCTTTCAGTTCGATTTGTCTTTGTCTTCGTCGTTCTCAGGCGGGGGCGTGGCCTGAGGAGGCTGATGGGGCGTGTCTTCGCTCTGAGCGGCAGATTCTGATGTTGGCGACTCCGGTTTGGTGGAGAGCTCTTCGCTCTGCGGCGCTGCAGCTTGTGTGCAGTTGATCGGTGCGAGCATTATGGCCGGCTGCAGGGGACAGAAGAACAGGAGCGATGTGAGATGGATGAAACGAGTCAGGAGGAAAAACAACTTACGTTCATTTAGATAATAACAGATACAGAGGAAGGTGAGACACACATCCAGAGACGATACAGTCACTCCTCTGTCCATGCAAAGATTATGATTCATCACATCATTAACAGTTTCATGATTCTACACTGTAGGTTCAAGGCCCATTAAACTGATGAGAAACCACATGCTAACCAGTACTATTAAAACTACCAAACCACTCCACACCACCATCAGCACCCCCAGTGATGGCGGATTGCTAAATGATCACAAAAATGTGCACACACACACGCACACACAAACAAACACACAGGAAAACACACGATTACTCTGGATAGCAACGGGGAAATGAGCCCTTAGTGGGATCGGGAGGTTTTAATGGTGAAGTGTGAAGGAGAAGCCCAGATAGAAGAATACCTGCGATGACAGTCACAGACAGCTGAGCCCTCAGCAGCAGACTAATGCACACCCACAGTGAAATGAAGGAGCGGCGATGGGGGGTGGGGGGGGAAAGGGGACAGCACAACAGAAAAAAGCAGTTGGAACGAATGGAATCATTTAAAAAGGAGTTACTCAACTTGAAATTCACTTTACTCTGCTTGTTATTGTTTACACTAGATTTCATTTTTTGGGGGGGGGAGTTGTTTTCTTTCTTTTTTTTTTATAGTCTTTCTGTTTCTTCGGCAGTAGGCGGTCATATCAAACTGGTATTCACCACAAATCCACTTCCAGTCCAGAACTGGGGCAACTCCCTGCGCCACAGCGCTACAGTGAGGGAGGTGAGCAGAGTGCAAGGCACCAGGTAGAGCAGGGCGGGCTGACCCATCTGCATCACGGCCAGCGCCACGAAGGTGATCAGCAGGCCGATGCCATACGCTGGAGAGAGAGAGAGAGAGAGAGAGAGACAGTCACACAACAGCAGAGGGTCAATAATCAGTGGGAGGGGTTGCTTGTTCTTGTAATTCGTTCATTTTATCAGCTTAGTACGGAAGTGTATTGCATTCACTTGAAAAAAAAAAAAGCTCAGTTTTTCGCTAAATTTTTCCCCCCATGCTTTTATTTTGAAAGTGACTTATAGCGTCCATAGACATAACGTCGCTTAAAACTGTCAGACTCTCCTTCTGTATAAATAACAGTGAACTACAAAAGACTAATGTAGCCGAGCGGCTAGTTCTCTTATACTGTCAAGAGGCCTTAGCTGAGAAAGGACATGAGAGATGGTTATGGAATCGGGACATCAAACCCATTTATTTTCCTTCAGAGGAAGCGGCACCAGCTCTTACTGTGTTGTTTCGGGAAGTTTAAAATAACCCTGAAAAGATCAGTTGAAAGTCTCGACCATCTTTCGGGGGATATGCTACAGATAAGCAGAGGATGGTTTTCATTTTTGTCCCGTTAGTGGCTTTATTGTGGAAGATTGATGTGTAGTTCCTGTTATAAGCAGGTTGGTGGTTGGGAAAATAAACGGGTGTGATGTCCTGATTCATTAACCGTCTCTCAAAAACAGGGGGGGAAAAATTTTAAAAGTCTGTATTAGGAATCTCTCTTCCCTGTCTCTGCAGTTTGTCTCGTCCACTGCAGACCTGCACTTTCCCCGGGGTTCAAATGTCCTCTTGAACCATAGGTCTCATCACTGAGTAGTACGGTGAAAGTTTTATTTCCTACCTCCTCCTTCACTGTCAATCCCATCTAAATAGAGTTAATCATACCAGTAAGGAAACATTTCAACAAGCGCTCACACACACACACCCACACACACAGCTGTACGTACCGATAGTACAGCACACAAAGTAGATCCTGGAGGACTGTGTTAAAAGGTCAAACCTGTGACAGTACGCCACCAGCAGACCTGACAGGAGAAAACAAAGAGTCTTACATTATATGACGAAGGTTTTATGACTTTCTGCTGGTCACATATACAACAATGTGATCTTTGAACCGTTCGAGGCTCTAGTGCTGCGATGATGCATTTAATTACCTGGTACTAAGACGTCGCCAAAGCCCAGGAGGGAGAAGGGCCGGTCACAGAGAGCCAGGGGAGAGAAGTTCAACCTCGGCACTTTGAGAACCATGGGGAGCTGCAGAAAAAACAAAGTAGTGTCACTATCAACCCCTCTTCCTCTGAGCTGAGAGGAGCCGTTCAGAGCAGGAGGAGCGCTGGTGGATGTGTTATGTCTCTGTACGTTCACTACACCACCTCCCAGCCCAGGGGGAGTTGTGGAATGTGAAAACAAGCTCACCTTTTCATGAGTGGAGGAGTCGGAGGGACCAGCCGCGACCTCCACCATTATACTTTCCCCACTCTGCGGAGAGAAGGTTGTGGTCATGTGAGCACGATGCAGTGACAAGAGGCTGAATAGGGTTTGAGTTTGAGAAGAAAATGTCTGGACGTACCTTTGTAAATAAAGGAGTAATAAATACGAAGAAAACATCATAGACAAAAAGGACGGACAGTAGTAAAGTGCAGGCCTGCAGGGGGGGGGGACAGAAAAATACAGGAAATGAGTTCACAAATAGCACCAAACACGTTTTAACCTTCTACTGTAATAGATTATGTCCATGAGAGTGACCGCCCACCTTGAATGTGGGGAGTCTGACGGTTTTGAGCATGTAGAGACAGAAGGCGATCCCCAGGAAGTCCTGCAGCACCCACGCCCACCTGGAGGACACACAGAGGCAGTGTGAGTCAAACAGCATCATCATCATAAACACCCAGGACACGGACAGATAGAGTCCCCATCATGTCCCACAAAGACACCAGCAGCAGAGGACACGCGTCCTTGAGCTTCAAGTACTGGGTGAAGTAGGACAACAGACAGTGTGTGTGTGACAGACTCACACACAGGCTCATTTCAGTGTAGATTTAGTGTAACTGTTGCTCCAGTTACCACACAGAGGGAGGAGAGAGACCCACACAGACAACTGACGTATAGTTACACAATGGAAGAAGTAAAGATTACAAATGGTTCTGGGAGAGAGGGGCGCATCTATGCCATCTGATTTTTTCAGGGCTCATACACATTTTGACCAATGGATTTCCATGACTTTTCAATAATTTTAAACCAAATTTCCATGACCGAACATTTTGTGAAATCTCAGTGTATACGCGATTTAAACCAACAATGAGAATTCCAAGGCATACAGTACACCTTAAATGACACAAACCTAGGAAGCCGGTTTATATTTTGAGCGTATTTCTTTAAAAGCATATGCATTTTTTTAAACTCAGCGTAAATGAACGACATGAAAATATGAATACAACAAATTTCCATGACTTTTCCAAAACTTTTGGGATTTTATTTTTTTCTATGACTTTTCCAGGCCTGGAAATACACATGGACTTTTCCAGGTTTTTCATGACCGTAGGAATCCTGCTTTTTAGACTCAATAAGACACTATGGAGGGGATTTGACCCGTTTTTCTTTACTCACTGGTCTTCGTCGCGAAACACCATCCAGGTGATGCTGACTCCGATGCAGAAGGCCGACAGCAGCAGCATGCGGATCTGTGGCCGCTTGTGCAGGTACGGGAGGTTGTTCTCTGGGATCCTGGGATCAGAACACAAATCAAGAAGTGAAACCATAATAAAAGACATTTATCTTTAAATTAAAACGGTCAATCACAAACCAAAAAAACTAACTGTTAGCCTAAAAGGCTAACTGTTGAAATGCAATAAATAAATTCCTAAAATGATCTCTTATTGCTTTATTGTAGGTTTATAATTCTAAATGTTGAATACACAATTATTTAGAGAATAGGAAGCAAAGCCCGATGTGAACGCTCACCTGCACTTGCCGAAAGGAAGCCTCCTGACAAAAGGCCACATGCAGCTGTAGAGGCCGACTGAGGAGGCCAGACAGAAGATGCCGATAACCCAGATGGCTAAAGTGAGGAAACAGGGGAGGAAGTTTAGTGTTATGACATGATATCCACTAATGCTCAGGAAAAATGTTTTCCTTAAGTATTTGAGTTTACAATTGAGGGAAGGAAGTATTATCACACATTGTTATCCGAGCTTTTTTGAATTTGAATTCTAAATCTTTGTTTTTAGCTGCTCAGAAAAAAAACAGGCTTGTCCTCAGCTTATTCATTGGTTCAATGTATTTTAGTCTCATATTTGATGAGCACCTGAATCCTACTTGTAATAATGTGTGTTGACATCAATCTTGTGTGAGTGTGTGTGTGTTTGTGCTGTGTCGTACCCAGGCTGTCGTAGAAGAAGTAGAGAAGCACCAGCATGCTGCAGCACATGACCACGAACACGCAGATCATGATGGGGGTGACGTCCACCGTCTCCTCGTCCTGCTTCTCTGCGCCGTCGTCCCGCTTGTGCTTCATGTAGCGTCTGCAGGAGAAGTGAGAGTCAGCGTTTTGGACGATGGGATCTTGTTTACAACTTCTCAAGCCTGATGATCGGCATCTATAAAGACAAATGCTTATTGTGCCAACTGTAGAAAACAGATCTGCCAGCTTCAACTGTTTTACGAAACCGTTTTCACTGATGACCAACCTCCCATCAACCGTCAATATTTACCATGAATTAGCCGACTGGCAGAAATACCCTTGGTGCCCGATTTCATACACACGCTTATATTCCAAAATATTTTTGCCCCTGGTCCCGTGCGTCAGAGACCCCATCTGACTGGGCCCTCAGTCACCTTGGCAACTCTACCAGGGAGGACGGCTTCGGATTGGCTTAAGCCAATGAGTCACTTATAACACTGCCCTTTGGAGGAGTTGTAAGGAGTCAACACAGACAAACATAAACACACACACACACATACACACACACACACACACACACACACACACACACACACACACACACTTCTATGAGGAAAACAGAGCAATCACACACTGGTACTTCTTTGCCAAGAAGACGATGACTAATCTTCCCCGGAGACGACTCCTCTGAGAAATGAACTTTCATTAAACTCAGAACGGATGGAAAAAGAATGGTAAGAACAGGCAAGAGACTTTGTGTCATGTCTTGAAATAATCTAAATGGCTGTGCTGTAGAAAATATTGATTTACAATTCTATAATACAACCTAAATAAATAGAAAAACAAGCATCATAAGCTTTTTTCAGAACCTAAATCTTCGGGAAATTGGATTCAGACATTTTCTAGAGTTTGCTTAAGTTATTTCAATCAGCTCCCAGCATCCTGTCCACTCACTTCTTGCGGTCTCTGCTGCCGGCCCAGTAGCCTCCGATGGCGACCGTCCCTACTGCCATCAAGAAGATGATCACCATGTTGTAGTCCAGCACCGGCTCATTGGGTGCATACATGGCCACAAGGCTCTCTTTACCAAACCTCTGTAGGAGATAGATGTAGGAGTTAGATAAATGAATCAAGCCAGACATCAAGTCAAAATGATTCAGATTTGTGTTTTAGTTTGTCTGCTACGTGATAACGACAGAGTTCTAAACCTGTCCGTCTCTGTCCGACTGTAATAAACACTACTGAGCGATCAGAAAGAGAGAAACTGATCCATATAATGTAGTCGACTTCTCACCTTGCTTATCTTGAGCATGTCAGAGTAGCTGAGCAATGCTACAGGGATGTCAATCTCCTCGTACTGGGTCCTGTTTCCTGCTGGTGGTGTCTGCAGCAAAGGATAAAACAATCAAAAAACGTTGATTTCTGTTTTCTGATGGTGAAACAACAGCTTTAAACAGTTTAAGTTATATTCAGGTTACCAGTCTGTCCTTGCTGACGATGACTATCCCCTTGGCACCGTTGATCTGGGCCAGCCGGACCTTTTCATAGAAAGTGCAGTTGCCCCGCATCACCATGGGGATGCGATTGGGGAAGCCTCCCTCCGGGACGTCAGAGGGCGAGCACAGGACTGATGATGTCAGGTCATGGACCGGCAGACGCGACTACAAGACAAAGTAAAAAAAATCTGTTATGGAACATTTCTTATGACGCAGCATTGAATGTTTTATTTCCCGTCAGACTGGATCCAATTATTAAAAAGGTTGTTTCCTGATTCAGCGCAAATGAGCTGAACCGTGTCTGTCGTGCAGGTTTCACTGCTGATGACAAACATCGACTGAGGGGTTTAACCAAATGAAAACATCATATCATTTAGATGATTCAGGCATATTTTCCTCTCGGGTGGAATTACTGTAACTCATTATATCATTATCCGTCATGGAGGTCTCTAACATCTGCAGCTGTGAGAGGACAAACCGGCACCAGAAGCACACGGCTTCCCGAACAGGTTTGTATTGATCACTTGGACATCACAGTGTACTGCTGTTTGTCTCCCCTGTTCTGATTGGCTGTGAAGTAATCTCAAAGTTGTCTTAGTGTATGACTGTGAAGTGAACTTGGTTACAGCTCTAATTCACCACTTACTGCCTTGTTGAGGTCCTGAGGTAGACGAGCCCACTGGGAGTTGAAGAAGATGCAGTAGTCCTTTCCTTTGCTGCTGCCCTCGTCACTGAAGTGGGCCATGCCGTACTCTCCCGCCACCTGTCAACGTCCCAGCAAGGTTAGTGTCACACCACAGGTCCATGAGATCAACCAGTACTACCAGCAGCACCATACAGATATTTAGTTTATGTGATACAAAGTGGAGAAAAACCATAACGTTTGTAAATGTTTAACCCGACTCTCTGCCGCCCATTAAAACTTTTTACAAACATTAAATCCAATTATGTGCTTCCACAATTTCATACATATCGATTGTTAAATTGTTTAAAAGCACAGCACGATAACTATTAATATTTGATTACTTATCCCTGAATGCACAGATATGATGATGATTATCGATACATGTACCGATATGAACATGTCTATCTCGTTGTGTATCCAGCAACATCGTCCGACCAGAGGAGAATAATGACCAGCAGTGGAAACATACTCTAACAATGCATAAATATTAATAAATGTATATTGAACCTTTGTTATATTGTTGCAAAGTATATTGTGATCAATATTATTATAGTTTTATAACCTAGCCCTAAGTGCATATATATCTCTATATCTATTTATACTGAACCTTTGTGATATTGCGATTGTTGAAAAGTATATCGTGATCATTAGAATGACTGCTTTATTACGGAGCCCTAACTGCGCATTAATCGTGATGATCACAGATTTATCTCCCGATATGAGGACATGATCTTGCGGAGCCTCGGGCCACATCAGAGGAGAACAGTGACCACCAGTGGAAACACGATCTGCTCCATCGAAGTTGACTTTTTAATATTTGATGCGGACACGTTATGACCGTCAGTCTAATCTCTGACCCCTCTGGTCGTGTTATGTCCGCCTGTCGCCTCCTGGCCGCTGTTAGCTAACACGTCTGAACCGCGTGCGGTGCGTGGTGATCGACACTCCGGAGTCAGCGAGGATCCGGATCCCGGGTGGACGAGATGCGGACAGAAGGTTCCCGGGGCCCTCGGTTGGGATCTCCGCTAGCTAACGCTCATAGCATCCCGGCTACCACCGCTCCTCCCGGGGACACGGGGGAGGGAAACGCTGCTGGAGAACCCCCCTCGCTGGATCGACCCGGGGCCGTGACACGACACAAACAGGCGGGTACACGTTCCCCGGGTGGTGTCGCTCACCTTGTGCACGAGGAGAACGGCCCAGAGAAGAGATTCATGGACCCTCATGATGCGGAGCGAGCTGCTGCTTCCCCCATCAAACACAGACCACTGGCCGCCAGCGACAACCCCCACCAGCTGGTCCGGCGGGACACGCCCACCTCGGAATGCGGCCACGTTTATTGGCTGCTGCGTCGTGACTGAGGGAGTGAGCGCCTCTCTGATTGGTTTAAGTCGGAGTCAGTCAAAATAAATGTAACTTAAATGTCCTCTTATTAATAAACATAATTATAATAATAATGAACCAAGGTAAAATGAGCCGTTTAAGTTTAATGTTTTTTTTTGTTTTATTCAGCACAGACGTGTTTAACTTGGGAACAACACAAAACATGAAATCAAAAGCAATGACAGTGTTTTTACTTAATTTTTATGTATTTTAAGTACTTTGGTACACTTGGTACAGTCTTTGGGAACATGATTAAACCTGGAGAGTTTATGTGCTGCATATGTCCTGGTAGCTATAGGGTGGGTTATGGTTATTCCCAGCCAGATGAATCCCTGCAGACGGGTGAATAAGAAGAGAGGCTCCAGCTCTGCTTTCCATCCACAACCATCTATTTTCACTGTAATTACAGTTTACTGAACATGCAGGCCCCAGTGTAACCTCTGATTGATCTTCAACCTTTGGCCTTGTCAACCACAAACTTTGTGAACACTTGAGATTATTGTAGATATAGTATATGGACATACTTTTCTGAAAGATTTTTACTATGATGACCTTATTGAGGTGTGAGAATTGGGCCCATTTTAAATATGAAACATTCCCTGGTGGTCTAGTGGTTAAGATTCGTCACTCTACTGGTCAGAGAACTTCTGTTCAACGCAATTATCTCGTCTACTTTGTGTAAGCATGTTGTAGAAAACTCCCCCTCACTTCATATTCTTCTTCCTTGGACCAAATCCTCTGCTACTAACCTTTACTGTCATTACACTGCATGTTATCATAGTTCAGATGAAGATGTGGTCACATGAACAGCTTCTTAATGAATCACATGGACATTCACTCTAAAGGAACCTATGGCTTCATCTGTTTTACTTGGGATACAAAGCAATGGTCTAAATTCCAAGGAGACTTCTAGAAACCAATTAATGTCAATGTAAATTTAAAAAGTGATATTAAGTAAAATTGTCAAACAAAGACATCAGAAGACATCAACAGAGACACATAATTGTACAGAAATTTATTTATTTTAATTAATTTCGATATATTATTGATTGTAATAGTCCATATACATGTAGCCCTATAGTCAATTCCCTGTTAAGACCTCGGCTTTTAACCAAGTTCACTTTAAACCACCTGAATAATGTCTACTCATGGAAATGAGGAGTCCATAACTCATTGTCAACTATTTACAAATACTTTATTTAACCAAAGCAGTCATTTAGTTGAAATAATAATGATTCGCTAACGGAAATAAGATGTAGTTATGTTTAGGCCATTTAAACTATATTTAGTGCCTGTATAACAAACTCAATGGATGTAGGGGAGAGCGTGGCCTAGGGGATAGAGTGGGTGTTCTGCAACAAGAAGGTTGCCGGTTCGAATACCACTCTTTCCCTTCTGCATGCCTAAGTGTCCTTGGCAAGATTCTCAACCCCTAAATGGCCCCTCATAAATGCTGAGTGTTCTAAAAATGTAAGTCGCTTTGGACAAAAGTGTCAGCTAAATGACATGTAATGTAATATGGGCACTAGGCCAATAATGACGATAGAAATCTCCCTTGTCAATTAACTGAACAAAACAGCACTTCACATTTAAAACTAATATGAGAGCTATAGGCCACACAGAATAGTAACTGTCACAAAACTATCCCTAGTATAACATAAACTTTGTGTTCACATGAAATTACAGTCACCTGTTACAAACAGGAACACCATACAGGTATAAAAGAAAATACAAAAGCAGTCACTGGAAAGGCACAAATCAAACGATCAGTTCAACCTGTGTGGACGTTTACTCCAGTGGAGATTGAAGATGGACGAATTTAAAAATGACTCAAATGTTTTTATTTTGTATTGAATTTATATTTTCACTGAGACGTTATCCTGCAAATTACATTAACTGCAAACTGTTTTTGTACCTGAATGATTTTGTATATATTGTGTTAGAAGTGATTATTCTGTTGAATAAAAGTGATGATCTGCTCTGATCTGATTTTACACATTGAAGTCCATTGAGTTGCATTGTAGGTAATTGGATCAGGTTTTTCAAAGAATTAAAACAATCTAATATATTTTCATTATAGTTATACTAAATACCATATTTTTTAAGGTTTTCACAGGATTCACCATGATGAATTTATGCATTACGGTTTTACATTCCATTTAATAGTGAATTTGAATGTTAATGTTATTTTATTCCCAAGCATTACATTGTGCTGAAGCTCTCTGGGAACTAAGACGACACATTTCAAGTATGTATATCAGCTGATATTGTGTAAATAAGCAAAGTAAATAAAAACAAAAACTGCAGCAGGTGATATACCTATTTTTCTGTACAAAAGGAACTTGAGGATTATATATTATGAGAGGGACAGTTAATTTCTACAGCTATTTTCTTAACGATTCCACGGGAGAACTGATGCTGCACAGTGAAATGTTCAGACATGCTCCCTCAAATTGGTGCCCCCCAACATACACACGCAAACTGTCATGCATCCCCAAGAACTTTTTGACTGTATAGGCCTACAGATGCACACACAGGCAGACAAAATTGTAGGCTATAAAAAACCATAATCCAGGAGGATGTTTTAGATGCTGGCTTGCCTATCCACGGAGCCACGGGTGGTGACATCAGCAAATGTCCCTACTATGCTGCCAAAATGAGTAGGTTTTTATACTTCTCTTTGTTTACATCATGCTGCTATGAGGAACTGTTTTGAGTTTGTTGTTGTTAAGGTTTGTTTTTCTCTTTGTTGTGCATCCAGCGGCGTCGAGTGGAACGGCATATGCCGGTCAACTCACCATGGCCGTACTCCGACACCCAGCGGGACAGGTTCTGTTTGCGACTTGGATTGCTGCTCAGGCTGAATTCGCTGCATGGTATCTGATGTGATCCCACCTCCAGCCTGTCATTCTGCTGCTGAGAGAGGGAGAGGGAGGAGAAACATTGAGGGAAGGCGAATAAGGAGATTGAGACCATTTCATAGTGTAATACAAACATTCTTTAGGGGTCCAAGCTAATTCAATATTGCACATTGCAAAAGAGGGACGCTGACAGGAAATATACTTGGTTTTATTGGACTATTAGCACA
This sequence comes from Platichthys flesus, assembly GCF_949316205.1. Classification (NCBI taxonomy): domain Eukaryota; kingdom Metazoa; phylum Chordata; class Actinopteri; order Pleuronectiformes; family Pleuronectidae; genus Platichthys; species Platichthys flesus. The sequence continues at coordinate 18,867,048 of NC_084958.1, read as the reverse complement.
TCCACTCCATCTAGCTCTGATGCTCTGCCTTCATGTGTTGTTTCTCCGCTTCCTTTGGACTATCCCTCCATTTTATGTCCCTTCAGAGTATCTGGTCGTACCTCAAAACCTCCTGGAGCTGTTTGCTGATATTGGCACAGGAGCACATTGTGTGAATAGTTTGATTTATTATTATTTTTTTCAACAATTACTTTTTGATGCAAGATTGCGATATAGTATGTCTGGCATGGACTGCCTGATTTACCCCTGTAGTGTCCATGTTTAATTCATGGGCACTACACATACTGGAAATTAAAAGTAGAATGAAATATTTCTAGAATATCTAAATAGTTGACAGGGAATTTACTGTTAGTCGACTTATCAATTAATTTATTAAAAGCTCATTTCCCCCTGCTCCTTAGTCTACAGGGTTTTTATATTGTGTTTTATTTACATTGTATATATTGGTTTATTTTTGTTGTGCACTGGTTGCTGGTTGTACATCAAATTGCCCTTGAAGGATAATAAAGATTTTCTTTTGTGGACAACTTTAGTTAATCACAAGCTGCACAAACCAAGGCTTCTGCGCAGGATGTGCGCATGGTCTTCTGCGCAGGATCTGCGCGAGCAGTTTTCTTTTTTTTTTTATTTAATTCAATTTAATTTAATTTAATTTAATTAAAAAAAAATTAATTTAATTAAATTAATTTGCCTGCAAAATAATAATAATCATCATAATTTCTATAGGACCTCACTGTCTGTTAGTGCTCGGGCCCTAATAAATAAAATAGTGTGACATTTTTATCCCTCTCTCAGTCCATCACTTTGATTCAGATTAAAAGATTTCTGGTGAAGGATATCTCATGAATGCTGCAGAGCATTAGAGTGAAGTGTAATTTCCCTATTTTAAAGTGGAAAGAGTTTGAATTGTAGTAAACTAACAGAGTAAGAGAGTTTATATTTTAAGGATAGGTGGAATAATGCTCAGTTTAATAACTGTAAACTGAACTACTTTATAAGACTGCTATCATTTGAAAATATGCACCATAACGGTGCATATTAGGAAGACGAGACAAAGTGTTGCATTCAGTTGTGCTTTTGAAAAGTGGTTGGTGATAAATGAATAAAATAAAACAAACTAAAAAACAACCCTAAAAGACTGCGTGAAATGTGTTTGAAGATCGAATTGTGAAAGTTAAGTTACAAAGCTGGTTTTACCGTAATGAGTCAAACAGCGCGGTTCCATTTGAAAAGATTCCCTGAATACAGTCGAGATGGCGAATCTCTCTTTTGAAATGTTAGTGATCCAACAGGTGCAACAATTGTTTCACCCTAATTCAAATCAGTTATGAGTTCGGACCTAGCTCCTGTGTCCACTGGTGTCCTGGTTCCACCCATGGCAGCGTAGTGGCGTGGGGCTGGCTCATCCCTGTGGCCCAGGGAGCGCATTACTCCACGCTGGTTCAGGGGTAAATGATGCTGGTCTTCACATGTGGCTCCGGCTACAGGCTTGCGTATGAATGTAATACAACTGAATTATGTGCTTGTGTGTGAGGAAATAAGCACAATAAGAAGATGGACAAATTATTGTGTGCGTGTCCGTGTCATTTTCAGAGAATATATTTTCTACTTTTACTAAATATATTTGACCGCCTTACTTAAAAGTTACTTTTATTCTTGGCTTTTAGATACTGGATGATTTAACATTTGCGTTCGTTCATGCACAACACTGCCTATACCTGCCGTTAGCGCACCTATAAGTCGATGCAAAAAAAACATGGTGCAGATAGAAGTTTTTTCTCTGGGTTAACTCTGTATCTAATATTGGTTTTTCAGTGTTGTGTGGTGTGTTATGTTGAAGTGTATGATCTCAGTCAGTCTGTAAACTTTGCTGTTGCAAGCTGGATCTTGTTACTCATTGACGTACCGCAGCGGCTGATTCACTCAGCATGATGTCATTCCATATGTCCCTCCTTCTGCTGCACATCTACCTGCAGCAAGTCACCCAGCAGCACCGGAACTGAACCATCTCTGCCTTCACAACACAAACTGCAGCTCCAGTCTTTGACCACATGCAGCCTGTGGGACTCTGCTGTTGAAAAAAATAACCCCATACATTCCTGCTCTGACTCTACATAGTATTAGGTCAATGCACAATGGAAAACTCTGCCTCCTATTTCCCCCAAAGCATTTCCACTTAATACGAAAGCTGTCATCAGTGTATATATATTATATACCCACAGTATATTTCATTGCTACTCTGTGTGTACACAACAGATTTTACCTGTACATGAAAAATAAAATCCAATTAATGTATGCATTTACAAATTATAAAATAATCATTGATGTTCGGTCCCTGTATGAATCATTGATAGTCAGACATCATAACAAGTGTTTTTGCTGAATTCAAAATGTCTAAAAGATTCATAGGGCTAGAGATCAAACAATAATTGTGATTACTTCTTTTCTCATCGGGATTTTGCTGAAATCAAATGAAGAACATTACTGCCTAAAACTTGACGTATATAAATTCATCTTTCATGTACCAAACTGTGCCTATATGTCTTAAAATTATTATGGTTCTGATAATTAGTTTAATATAATTGTTGTCGAGGTTTTTGTTATTATCATCATTTCTCTTATCATTATTATTATTATTAGTAGTAGTAGTAGTAGAAGAAGTAGTAGCAGTAGTAGTAGTAATATTAGTTGTAGTAGTAGTAGTAGTAGTAGTAGTGTTACATAAATATCACTCGACTGCCAAGACAAACCCTAAATTGCGAGGCTTTTATTTTGAAGGCGGAACGGAAGCTGTGCGTCCCCCTGTTTCTTCCTGACACGGTTCAGTCTCCAGTCTCCTCAGAGGAATGCGGCTCTCGCAGCTGAACTGAACCGTGAGTGTCCGTTTCAATGTTGTTTCTGAGTTGTATACGTTTCACCTTGAACTTTGTTGACTTTGTCTAAATGTCATTAATCGTATTCTGTCCCAGCGAGAGCCGTTGTTTGTACGGGTTAGGCTTGTTAGCTACACCGGCTAGCGTTAGCTTCCTTCCTCCCGTCGACTCGCTTCATTCCTTCATCTAAAACAACTCGTTTTGTTCTCTTGTTGATAAAAGTCCGAAGTTTGTCACTTTGTCACGTGTTTCGTCTTGTGATTGTGACATGTACTTGATGTGTAGTAACGTTTTCTAACGAGGGAACTGTCTCCACTGCCTGGAAAACATCAGCATCTCGTCCAGAGCTAGATTCATCAGACATTCCGTGTTTTTTTATTTGTAATCATCAGATCAAATCAGATTTAAATGCCCCGTTCTGTGGAGTGTGTGTGTGTGTGTGTGTGTGTGTGTGGCGGAGCTCCAGCCTCTTTAACTGAGTCAGAGATGGAGGGTCCGGGGAGGAGGTGATGTCAGTGGCTCTGGAATGCGGAGCTCTGACATCAGCCTCGAACTCTCTGAAAACTCAAGCTGTGTTGATTCAGGCCAAATAAGGAGGAAAGAAACCCAGGTGAACGGACGCGAGTTTCTCAGCAGGAGGAAACTGGAGTTTTCAGACTTTTAAACACACGTTAAATCCACTTACTTGGTGTTGTTTGGGTCACTGGGCTGTCGGACTGGTTTCAACTCCACAGCCTCTATTGTTTTTTTAACATCTCTTTCCTCTCCTCTGCAGTGAATCTCGAGGCATCGCTCCCTTCACATCATGGCTGGCTTCAGGCAAGAGGATGTGGAGTTGTTTTATGAGATGGAAGAGGAGCTGGGCAGGTATGTAATTCTTCTCACACATAACATTGTGAATAGAGATGTTCTGATTCTGACTTTTTACCCTTGAAAATTGCATGAATACAAACAAAAGTGACCTGTATGATTACAGGAACTGAACTGTGAACTACTTCAGATCTAAACAGGACCAGAAATATTGAAGTGTGTGTCAACAACACATTGAAAACTGCAGACACTGCTTGGTAGTTTCTCAACTTTGTACCTTAGCCATTTTTCTTCTGCATTAATGCAGCAAAAGTGTGACGTCACTGTCTCTCAATGTGCCTTTCCACCTCTGCTGTGGTGTAGTGTCTTTGCAAAGGAGAGGACAGTGTGTGTGTGTGTGTGTGTCCTCAGAGAGAGAGCACAGTAACACATTGTGAAATTCACCACAAGTCCACATTCATCCAAAGTATCTGTGTTGATAAATGAAAACACTGATCACTGATCCACAATGATTTTCTCATTCCCGTCTTCCTGCAGTGGACAGTTTGCCATTGTTCGCAAGTGCAAGGAGAAGAGCACAAGCATCGAGTACGCGGCCAAGTTCATTAAGAAGCGGCGGCTGTCGTCCAGCCGGCGGGGGGTGAGCCGCGAGGAGATAGAGCGAGAGGTCAACATCCTGCGGGAGATTCAGCACAGCAACATCATCACTCTGCACGACATCTTTGAAAACAAGACGGACGTGATCCTGATCCTGGAGCTGGTGTCCGGAGGAGAGCTCTTTGACTTCCTGGCTGAGAAGGAGTCTCTGTCCGAGGAGGAGGCCACTCAGTTCCTCAAACAGATCCTGGATGGCGTTCAGTATCTTCACTCCAAACGCATCGCCCACTTTGACCTCAAGGTCAGTGCACTGTGTGGTTTTGACGGCTTGTTTCAGACACTCGGGATAAATGACGTGTTGGAGAGAAGTTGAGTGAAGGTGTTAGAAGAAGTTAATGTTGCTCAGAGGAGATTGAATAGTGGAGCTCAAATGTTGCTCTGTTTCTGTTAAATGTTTATTTCTTAACTTATTTCTTCCTCCTGTCATTGTTTTACTTTTCAGCCTGAGAACATCATGCTGCTCGACAAGAACGTCCCAAATCCCAGGATCAAACTGATCGACTTCGGGATCGCTCATCAGATAAAAGCAGGAAACGAGTTCAAGAACATCTTTGGAACGCCAGAGTTTGTCGGTGAGATCCAGTTTCGCTCCCTGCTTATACATTTAACACAGTTAAAATGTTCCAAATCAGTTTTCCTGCTCCTTTGTGCCCACGCTGGCAAGAAGGATCAGTTTGTCTCAGATCTCCACATCTGGTTTGAATTAAAGTGCTCATTCCTCTGTGCTTTACAGCGCCAGAAATAGTAAACTATGAGCCACTTGGACTGGAGGCGGACATGTGGTAAGATGTCAACATGTTTTTTTCACTCTAAAGCTTTATGCTGTTTATAGTCTCCACTCACGATTGGTTCTTTTCTTCTCCCCAGGAGCATCGGAGTGATCACGTACATTCTGTGAGTAGTGACATCATTTCGTCATTTGCAGAAAAAACTGAAATTACCTCACTCCTCCACCGTAAGTGATGTAACTCCAACTCTGTCCCTGTTAGGTTGAGTGGTGCTTCGCCGTTCCTTGGTGAGACCAAGCAGGAGACCCTGACCAACATCTCAGGCGTCAACTATGACTTTGATGAGGAGTATTTCAGCAACACCAGCGAGCTCGCCAAAGACTTCATACGCCGCCTGTTGGTCAAGGATCCAAAGTAAGAACATCTAAACAGTTAATGCCACAAAACCGGAAAAGAAAAGCACATTTATAAATTAGGTGAAAGTCCCAATGTCATAATTCTTCTCAAACTGGGGGAATATTTTGTTTTTTTAAGGAAGAGAATGTCGATTAATGACAGTCTTCAGCATCCCTGGATTAAGGTGGGTGGTCAACCTTCAAATTTACATCAAGATGTAGAATCATGTATATTTTTGTAATTTAGGTCAGAGATATTTAATATTCTCAAACTGCTGAGAAAGGAATCAATGCTTTTGTGTCGACCTAATTAGGTTAGTGGGATTTATTGTTCTGCTCTGTGGATACAATTAAAACGCTGCAACCCATCTTCTAACAAAGACACAGCACAGGCAGCATAATTCTGTCATGTTCGCTTTTCTTCATTAGCTCATAGTAGAATTTAACTCCCCGGATTCTACAATCACACTGCGTGAACACAAAACCTGATCTGAGTGTTGATATAGAATGCCATATTGAAAATGAATTAACTTGTCAAAGAGGCAATATTGTGATAAAATAGATACCAAACATTGGCAGGATAATTTTCTTTTGATATGGCAAAATTAAAAGCACCAAAAAATATAAAAAATTGCCCTCCACTCCCGAGATTTATAATTCAGTTGAAAATAATGAATATTACCTATAAAGTGCAATAACAACCTATGAATATGTGCCCATGTTGATATTGTAGTAGAAAGGTATGTTGGTGAAATTAGGTCATTTACAAAAGCTTTGTTATCCATTACAAAGTTACTCCACCCTCACTGCAACAAATCCTGACGTTAGTTTGGTCACATTTCCAATAAAAAACAAATTTAAGACATGAAACGTGTTTGTTTATGCACCAAACTAAATATTGATGTAATATGTTTTAATCTGATTTCCAACCCTTATGTGTCTCGGTATTTCAGTCAAAAATCCAGTTTATCAGTCGTGGTATCTTATCAAATTTCCATCCTTATTTAAAAAAAATGTCCCCACTCTCTAGGTGATCAAGAGGAGGAACGTGCGTCCAGAGGAGAGAGACCACAAGCCGGAGCGCCGGCGCCTGAAGACCACTCGTCTGAAGGAGTACACCATTAAGTCTCACTCCAGCATGCCGCCGAACAACACCTATGTCAACTTTGAGCGCTTCTCCCAGGTGCTGGAGGAGATCGCGGCGGCAGAGGAAGGCCTGAAGGACCTGGAGCGCAACCAGCGCTCGTGCCAAGAGGATGTGGCGGCGCTACTGTCCATCTACGAAGAGAAAGAGGGCTGGTACAAGGAGGAGAACCAGAGCATCTCCAGTGACCTGAGCCACATCCGCCAGGAGCTGCAGCGCTCCCAGACCCAGCGCAAGAAGTGCCAGGAGGAAGCCCGAGGCACCATGCAGGCTGCCAACATCCTCAAGCGCAAGTTTGGGCGCCTGGAAAACCGCTACGATGTCCTGGCCGAGCAGGTGGCCTCCGAGGTCCGCTGGGTGGAGGAGCTGGTCAAGTCCATATCTGCAGAGAGGGACGGGCTCAGCTCTGGCAGCATGCCCTGAGCTGAGCTGGGCTCACGTCCAACAAAGACACTTTTAATCTCAAGTATCGTCCTGCCCGTCTTCTCCGCATGCGTCACACACGGCAGCGTGTGAGTGGGTCAGTCGTCCTCATAAGCTAGGCAGCTGCTTCCAATCAGGAAAGATGTTCCGCCATTTTAGTGCTACATCGAGAGAAACCAGCAAGAAGCAGAGAAGCAATATACTGAACCCATTCCCTATTGAAGAGGCTCATTCCTGTGTTTTATACATTAATTTATAATTTTAAAGATTTCACGTACTGTATTGCAGCTGTCATGCATCCAATTTCACAAAATCTTTTGCAAACCACATTGGGATTCTGTCGGTTTTGTAAATAGTTTTAGTTTTTTTTTCTCTTCAGACGCTAAATTCAGCTGAATTTTCAAGAGCTTTAAAAGTCATTGACGAGCTGATTGAAGTCAGGGGTGTTTATTTACCATTTACATGCATTTTAGATTTGATTGCAGCTGATTTTAAATCTTTAATTCTGTCATATGTTGGAAAAGAGCATTGACTGTAACGGATGAAATAAATCCAAACTGAGTATAGAAGAGTTAGAGCAACACTTTAGTTTACCGGTCCATTATTTTGGAAATTTTGGAAGTACCACATACGTTGGTTAAAGAAATACAGGGAAAATAGTCCATTCAAATCTAAGTAAATATTTATGAATTATTTGTTTATCATGGCACACTGTATCCTTTTATATATTTTTTAATTGCTTGTTCTAAGTGATATTTCCCCATTTACCTGCTGTCATTGGTTTACCAGCTGATATCATTTGAAAGCCTCCCTCAGAACTTACTTTGAAACTAATCCGAATTGATGGACCTGTAGAATAAAGATGTTACCGGGTTTGAGAATGTACAAGCTCACCTTTGCGGTGCCTCTAAACTGATGATATTTCTATCACATTGATATCGCTCGATGTCTTAAACGCAACAACTTTTGCACAGTATCCTTGTTAACCAAATCATGTGTGGGGAAACTTTCTTTGTGAACTGTATCTCTTCTTAGTTTTTCTGTTTCCATTCAGACCATCCCTGCACACCTGAAACATTCCACCGTTAAGTTTCACATCCTGGCAACACATTCCCCATGTCGAGCATAGAACGTAAATGACGTAGTCAATAGTACTTTTCAGTAGAGAGCTGTACTCCTTTGCACTTAAACAATTATAGCAATGTTCCAAAATATATTTTGATTTGTGAAGATGTAAAAATGGCCTGTCTGGGTTTGTGTCAAATAAACAAAGTTATAACTGTAACATAGTCTTGTGTGTTTTTGTTATGACCCTCTGCCAAGGGACGTCATGTTTTCACACAACACTAGGCAATTACAGTACACATTATTATTCTCTGTATATATTTTTATTAGAATGATTTGTGCATTCTGCAGGATTAGTATTGTGTGCATTATAATGCATACCACACTAGGCAATGAATGACAATATATTATGTCATGCATTACATATTATTTGTCATGTTACTCCTGCAAGTTTTGGTGCAAATATACAGCTCAAATGATTTGTTATATAATAGAACACCTCAAAGGATTCATTAAGCAAATCATTATTTGTTGTCAGTTTGATATGATGTCACGGTGTCCTTAGTGTTAGAATCCTCTGAAGTCACAGATGCAAAGAGAGAACAGAGAGTTTTTGCCCTGAACACATCTACTAGTCTAGTATAGTGCTAGCGATAGCACCACCTACTTTCAAAAGGAGGTAAGCATCGTTTTAAAACTAAATTCGATTTAGATAAAGTTTTCACTATGGGGTCTAACTTGATGGGGTGGACCGTAATGCGTGATTAGTGAGCGTGGTCCAGCTGTGAATGACAGGCTCAGGAAGTGAAGCGTTTGTCCTGCCGTAGTGTTCAAAACGCATGCAATGCGGAGACGTGCACTTGGTCATTGATCGCTCTCTCCACTAACTGCAACTAAGTTATTTTGTATTGAATGTCTGTCAATAGATCTCTTTCACCTAAATCTTAAACACTATTTAATTTTGTCACCTGTAGACATCGTTTTTTGCGGCCAAGATCCAAACGAGCGCAGAATATTCTTGCGAGAACTAATCCTCGACAACTACTATTCGACAAGAGGTCAACAACCAGCCGAACAGAGGAGAGGAACCTGTGAATACATTCTTGAACTTGAGTTTCTTCTGTACATCTGTGAATCAATTCTTGAACTCGAGTTTCTTCTGTACACCTGTGAATCAATTCTTGAACTTGAGTGTCTTCTGTGCTTAATCAAGAAGAAGTTCTTGTCTCCGTTGTAAAATATGCAACAACAAGAAACTGTGAGGAGCCTCAAATTCAAACTCATCCGAACCATGGATGAGATAAAGGCTGTCACAGATGGGGACCTTGTCTCTGAAGAAGAGGTGGAGCAGCTGCCGGAGACCTGATTAAAATAATCAGAGCCTTCATGGACTGCCTTTTTGAGCTCACTGAGTGTCAGGCCAAGTGGGGGAGACTTGAGGCAAGTCTGCACCAGGAGCCACCTCAGCCCGAGATGAGCTGTAGCAGAGAGGTGGAGGTGGTGAAAGAGAACCAGCTTCTGAAGGAGGAGGTCGACCTACTGAAGGTCGGACAGAGGAGGCTGGAGGATGAGCTTAAGAACAAGAACCAGCTGATCGTGAGTGCTAATGAGGAGAAAAGAGCTCAAACCAGCGCTTACATTGACTGCCAGGCCTTGCTCACCACCAAAGAACAGGAGCTGAAGAAGAGTCTGAGAGAGGTGGGTGAGATTAAGGCTCTCATAGATGGAACCTCATCTCTGAAGGAGCAGGTGGAGCAGCTGCAGGAGCAGCTGAGAGAAAAGGATGGTCTCCTGGAAAAAGAGAGAAGGAAACAACGTAAAAGCTTCAAAGGCTTGGAGGACTGCCTGTTTGAGCTCACTGAGTGTCAGGCCAAGTGTGCAAGACTTGAGGCAAGTCTGCACCAGGAGCCACCTCAGCCCGAGATTGACTGCCAGGCCTTACTCACCACCAAAGAACAGGAGCTGAAGAAGAGTCTGACAGAGGTGGGTGAGATCAAAGCTCTCAACGATGGAACCTCGTCCCTGAAGGAGCAGGTGGAGCAGTTGCAGGAGGAGCTGTGAGAAAAGGATACTCTCGTCAAAAATTAGAGACCAGGGACCAACGTGAAAGCTTCAGAGCCTACACGGATTGCCTGGACGTGCTTGCTGAGAGTTGAGGCAAGTCTGCACCAGGAGCCACCTCAACCCGAGACGAGCTGTAGCAGGAGGTGGAGGTGGAGACGGAGTACCAAGCTCTGAAGGAGGAGGTCGACCTGCTGAAGGTTGGACAGAGGAGGCTGGAGGTGAAGCTGCAGCAGACTTGATCTTTGAAAAGCTCAGTGAGACAGAGAACCACGTGGAGGAGAGAGGAACAGCAGCTGGGGACAGTGAAGATATATGTTGTAAATAAATATTACAAGATAGCATCTCCCTGTGTATTTCTTTCTGAATATAGATACAGGATTCATGGCCCCTTATCAATTAAGAGAGTGTTGGAGTTAAACACATCAGTGTGAATGGTTTAGTGTGTTTCTCGGCAACACAAGACAAACAATATTTCTTACATTTTTTTATTTTTTTTAATTTATATATTATTTATGACAATAATACAATAAAAGTAACAATAAATAACCTTGTCATCAGTTAGTTTTCATACTTATTTTAACTGTTTTGCTGATGATACATGTAAAAATCACAACATTAGGCAATCATCTGTTTTGAAAACCTTGAAGATCACACAGCAACATCTTGTCAATTTTAAGTTGATCGCCTGTTTACAAATGATACAAAGATTTTCTGGAACCATTTTGAAACAAATGGATAAGTGGAGCTACAATCACTATGATGGAATGACCGGAGGTAACAGAATTAAAACTGCTCATCTCTCTGAGTGGACTTCAATCTGACGAACAACTGGAAACAGCTGCAGGTGTCAGGAGAGAAAGCCATGGCAGTGGTTTCTGGAAAATCTGTGCGTCCAGGATTTCAGATCACTTCACGATCTGCTCCATGTTTTCACCAATGGAACCAGAAATCAGCCCGAAAAACAGTTTTTCTTTGACCTGGCCCTGAATAGGAATGTTACAGGCTCATGCATCTTTCAGAGAGTTGATGTGGGCACAGAGTTTGAGTGCAGGCCCCAGTTTCAGGTTCATGGTGCTGACCAGGTGATCCTCGGTGAGAAGCAGCAGAGCCTGACCGTCGATTTCCTGCGAGCGAAACTCTTCAGAAACAACTCGACCGCCTGGAGAAAGAAGAAAAATAAATAGAATCCTGTTCATTTTGATGAGGACAGATATTTGATTTGATTCAAGCTACAACTAACAATTACATTGCTCAACTAATTATTTCTCTTGAAAATAAATAAATAAACGAGAGACAGACAAGGAACACTTGTGCACCATCAGGTATCAGCTCTGACCAGTTATAAAGAAAACAATAAGAGTGTAAAGATATAATTGATTATTAAGGATAGCAGCAGCAATTCATATAATAATGCATTAATAATAATATTGATATTGCTATTAATATTAATCTTAATAGTTGTTATCCTACAGCTCTTGAGTCAGAGATATCTGCAGAGAGAGAAAGAAAGAGTGAGCTGGACTATTGGAGGAAAAAGACACATAGTTATTGACATGAAGTAAAATAAATAAATGAATGTGGGGGCAGAGAGACAGAGAGAAGGGGAGCAGTGCTCAGTGCATGATGGGAGTTCCCCCAGCTGTCTAGGCCTAAAGGAACATAACTAAGGGATGGTTCAGGACTCACCTGACCCAGAACTAAATATAGGCTTTATCATGAAGGAACATTTTAATTTTAACCTTAAATGTAGAGATGGTGTTTGCCTCCCAAACCCAGATTGTGAGCTGGTTCCACAGGAGAGGCGCCTGGTAGGTGATGGGTCCACCTCCCATTCGACTATTACAGATTCTTGGAACCACAAGAGAACCTGTGTTTAGGGAGGGAAGTGTACTATTTGAATAATATGGGTTCATGAGCTATTTGATATATGAAGGGGCTTGATTGTTAAAGGTTTTTATAAAATTGTGTATAGGTACGTTTTTCTACTTGTATGATACCATATTTTAGAAAAGCCTTGAGACCTCAACGCACTGCAGTCGAATGAAGTTCATGCAAAACAGACAAAGCACCAGAAAATTTTAACCACCAGCCATGTTGAAATCCCAAGCCACATCAGTACCTGGCAGAGAGTTGATATAAGAAAACACTTGTTGCACGTTCCACTGGGACGGACGGCCGACGTCCTCATCTCCGTCAGAAACACTGATCGATTCTGGCATCCTCTGCTCTCTCTCCCTCTCTCGGTCTCTTTCAACTTGCTTCCTTAACCTGGTCTTCATGGGAATGGGAGGATCGTCTACGTCTTCCCGTTCCTCTTCCTCCTCCTCCTCCTCCTCCTGGTCCTCCTCTTCCTCCTGAGCCTCCTCTTCCTCCTGAGCCTCCTCTTCGTCCTCTCTCGGTGAGCACTGCTGAGTCTCCCCCGAGGCAACTGACCCGGGAGCCTGTGGAGCACATAATGATATCTTTCTAAATAAATGATTCATTTAAAAGAAGTTACACAAAAATATTTAGATTTCTCATTACCACTGTGTGAACAAACAATATAAATTAAGAAATACTTAATTCAAGTGACAACATAAAAGACATTGATAAACCACCTATTTCCACAGACTAATTTCACTTCACACCGATGGTTCACCTTATGGCACTTGGCAAAGATGATGTAACTGAAAAGATGGCAGACGGCAGCGAGCTACTGGGCGCCTACTTGTTTACTTGACTCAACCATTACATCAACAAACAGGGTTAGGCTACAAATTAGAGGTCTGGTCCTTCGAGTTGAATTCTCAGCCTGAAATATGTCCAAGTCCGCCCCCTGAACAAATCCACCAAACTTCATATTTTTTAAGTTTGCTCACTGAAAATAAACAAATGTTGTTTAATGACCTCTAAGTCTTTTTAACTGATCTAAATTTCTGCATTAATCCTAAACTTGTTGGGTCAGTAAGCTACGTATTACAGATTGTAACACAGAGCAAGAGCAAACTGTTCAGAATGGGAATGAAAGCAGCAACATTCTCCCTATTTCAAGTCAGCAAACCATCAAATTGATTTTTAAAACTGCTATTTCAAGGTTTAAGGTTCATCTTAACATCAGCCTTCAAATGAATATTTTAGTTCAACCTAAAAGCTGTAGAATGTGGCTGTTCCCCTGGGAGCAGTTGTACTTAAAACCAGTGATCCCTGCAGCACTTCTGTATTTTCCTTATATGCATCGGGTCATTGATATGAACGGACCTGTCTCAGGAAATGTTCTCTGGAGGCTCCGTTGACTCTGCTGGGAGGTCGTCCCCTCCTGCCCATCGGCCTGTGACCCCAGCGGCCTGCTCGCAGCACGGTGATCCGCTTGGTGCAGCTCACACTGAACCTAAACACAGAGGGTTGGTTACAAAGTCAGTGCTGTGTGCAGATGGTTGGTCAGGCACCAGCCATTATTATATTTGATGGGCTGCATCTGGACTCGTAGCCGTCCTGTCTCTGATGGCTGGATGGAGAATCAGAGGGGAACCCCAGACTGATTATACACTTTGGGACTTTTGCTTATGAACCGTATGGAGCTCAATGGAGTCCAGATGTGAGTTGGTATGTCTGACCACCACAGGAACAGGCTGCATTTTAACTAGTCAAGATGGGTGGATAGAATAAACCTAATACATCACGTCATGTATTTATGTATTTATACAGAGAGCAACACCCTGATTAAAAATGTCACAAAGTCAGGAAGTGTTGGTTGGTGTTTTGCAGCCGCTGGATGAGAATCTTCATTGTTTCTCAGACAGTGTCAATTATCAATTGTTTTTAAAGGATAGAACTGAACTTGAGTTACGTTGTGCTAGTTGGCCAAAGTTGTTTCGCTGTCCGAGAACCACAAACACGTTGGTCACATCTCGTTATTTACCTTCTGACACACTTCATGGAGCAGAAGCGTTTGGAGCGAAGACACGTCTGAGTGTAACCTCTGCTCCTGCAGTATTCACACTGCAGCACCGCCGGCACGCTCTCGGCTAGCTCTTCACCTTCAGAGGAACCAGCTGTTAGTCTCACACAAACACACACACACACACACTCACACACACACACTCACACACGCACACAATGCTCACCATCTGCTGTGTGCTCATCGTTGTCCATCTCTGAGTCTGTTGAATCTGACTGGTCAGCATCCAGAGGACTGTCCTCTGCTGCTGCGTTCCCGTTGGTGTGTATCTCCCGTGACTCTGGAAGTGAAGCCTGCTGGTCCCCTAAGAGCGAGGAAGCACCCACCTGCATCTTTAAAAATGACAGTGGAAGATTTAGATATACAGAGGTGTTGGTTTTATTTTATATTTTGTTATATTTTAACCTTGGCATGACTGAGCCCCAGTGAGAACGCTTTCCTTGCACCTCCAGGGGACTTACTGGGAATGGCTCGAGGCCCTCTCTGATGACGAAGCCCTCTATGAGGTGTGTGAGGACGTGGGTCGTCAGTATCCTGTCGGGGCTTCCTGGGAGGCTGGCTGGGGCGGAGGGCGGCTGGCTAGGGCCTCTGACTGTGGTAGGAAGGATGGGAGGAGGTAGAGGGGAAGGTGGAGGAGGAGGAGGGATGCTGCTAGTGCTGCTGGTCGTGGTGAGCTGGGAGGACTCCTCCACCTGTGGTGACCTGATCACTGAGGGACTGGAGATGACAGGGGACGAACCCATCACTGCGGGACAGTAACAAGCGTAAAATAGCTTTTATCAGACAGTTGAACTGGAATTATTTCATCAGGTTCATTTTGAGGTTTGAATACTTATAACTTATAGTGGATGTACGAGCCATTATGTGTCTTTAATTATTTTAGCATCATATTTTACCTGCACCATTTTGCTTAGGAGTCACAATGAGGGATGTGGGGGTCCGGTCTCTCTGTCGACTTGACGAACATCTGTCTATCTTCTCCTCTGGGTTCAGGCTGTTCACTTTGCACGTTTGCCCCGACTGAAATTAAAAAACACAACAAAACCTCAGTCAAACCAAACCACACTATGAACAGGAGGTCTCCAGACAGGACACGGGGACTCACTGGTGGATTGTCATTGCGTCTGACCACATGCACTTTCAGGTCAACAGCCACCGTCTGAGGAGGGGGCAGGTTCCGGTAGGGCATCTGGAGGAGGGTCTCCGCTACAGGCAGCTCCTGCTCTGTCACCAGCACCTGCCCCGACTGGACGGACAAGGCCCGGACCGAGTGCAGGGACAGCCTCTGAAGCGAGGCCGGGGGGTTCTGGGGCAGCCTGGGGAGAACCAGAGGCGGAGGAGGAGGCGGAGGCTGATTCTGCACTTGTGGGAATAATGTTCGGCGCTGCGGCGCGGCCAGCAGAGGAGGAGGCTGTGGCTGAACGGTGGCAGCTGGGATTGAGTTCTGAGCTGATGATGCAAATATGCTGGTGATGGATGAAGAAGAGGAAGATAATGTAGAAGAAGAGGGGCTGTGAGGGTCACAGTTGGTATGTGATTGGGTGCTGGGAGTAGTCAGTCTTTTCAGAGGAAGAGGAAGTTGGTGTGAATTTGCTTCCTGGGGGGCTACTCTTAGGGCGATGGGCTGGAGGTGTCTGTGGTTCAGGGCGCCTGCTGTGGTCTGCTGCAGGATGAGCTGATGGTGCGCCACCCGCTGGCCGGATGGCCAGGACAGCTGCTGTTTGACCAGAGCGTGGGTCTGCACAGGAGAAAAGGCTGCAGGCAGAGAGAGAATGACTCTCAGTGGGGCACATACCTCCACCAAGCACATCTCACAATGTTTATGAATGTGAAAAGAAAGCTTCGGGGTCACGCTCCACCCCTCCACAAAATCAGTTCAGTCGTTTTCCCAAAATCCTACTGACCATCAAACTAATGTAGACGAAAACATAATTTGCCAGAGGGAATAAAAACATAAAGATATAAAACACATGTTCCTCTTTTCTGGGATACTGGAACTGGTAAATACTCCAAACATAATGTATCAGTCATATAAAGTTGTTGGACATATCAACAGAAAACAGGGTGTGTGATTTTTGTATTCAATACCTGAAATATGTCACTTGATTCAAACGTCATCGCGTGCAGGAGTTCCTCTGCTACACTTAAATCTGAAACTCTTAAATCTTTCTTTTCGGAACTCAGTGTATGAACACAGGGACTCACCTCGGCTCATGATGTGGGGTCCAGACTGACTGGTCTCAGTCGAGGTGTCAATCAGCTGGTTGGTCTTCAGAGCACAGATTGACGTCTTTGACAAAGAGGCGGATGAAGACAGGGCTTGCGGCTGGGTGGACGGCTTCAAGATGACACTGTGGGCTGTAGCCAGAGCCCCAGGTAAGTGGGCACGCAGAGCCTGATTCTGAATCTGAATATACACAAGGAGAATGACTTTTAGACATCAGCGTGTGGGGTGTTGACAGACTTGTAACACCTTGTTCTTTCACGCAGCTATATCAATGGCTCCTGTCACATCAGAACTTTCCCTCCACTTTTACTAGATTTCCTTTGATTCTGCAACATAGCTCACGCTGACGGTTTGTGACATCCCGATGTCTATAACAATGAGTGCTCCATCACACATGGCTTATTCTAATTCTGTGCGTGGCAAAGTCAGTACCTGAGAGGATGTAGGTAAAGAGGAGCAGGAGGTGACAGCAGGGAGGTCTGATTGAACTGCAGCCACCGGAGCTGCAGGAGTCAGAATTAGCTGAAAGAGGAAAAAGCGTCTGGTAATAATAGAAATGGGGGGGAAATGATTTACGGAGTTTCAAAGCACCTGCATGACCAGGAGCTGGAGATATTTGAGAAGGGTCGTACCATCTGAGTTCGGAGGTACATCTGAGCCTGGTTACAGTTAGTTGGTCTGTTTCCCAGGAGCATGGCCTGCTGGGATAATGTGGTTGCCGTAGTGGTGGAGTTGGATGTGTGGCTGCGGCCAATCAGCTGGGCGGTCACCGGAGATGCTGGTAAAGTGATCTGGGTTCAGGGAGGCAGGATGAGGAATGTAACGGGACAGAGACTGGAGTTCATATGTGGGGATGAGAGTGAGACACAGTTGCTTACCGAGCTTTGGGAAACACCCGCAGGTTGAACCAAGCTGCCAGGGGATGGAGTCGGAGGCCGCCTCTGACAGACCGACGCCTGAAAGGAATAGTGTTTATTCCCTTCCTCTCACACTTTTTCATTAAGATTGCACACGCACACACACACGCACACGCACACTGACCTGCTGTATGGTGGCCAAACTCTGCAGCTGGGGGCTGTGCTGGTGCTGCTGCAAGGCGGCTGTCTGCAGCATGAGGTGCTGCTGCTGGGCTGCGTACATCTGATGCAGGTACTGGGCTGCCATGCTCTGAGGTCTGTGGATAGCATGCTGGATCACCTATTGGTTCAAAACAAATACATTTCACAGTCCACTGTATGCAGCACAATTAAATAGCTTGTTTTCTTCTATTGCACATCAGGGCAGTCTATTGAAAGAAATACATACACACTGTTCGGGGGGAATACCTTTTCTGGGACAACCCTTCAGGTTGCCAAAAAATATATAAAAATGCAAATGTCCAAGGCTCTGTCTATTACCTGATCTGTCTTCCTGTCAAATTAAATAATGTATGCACTGCAGAGGTCCCATGCTGCCTATTACTATCTAGAGTTCAAAGGTAATGTCTATTGCCTGGAAAACCCTATATGTTGAATAAAACAATGAGTGCAGAGTTCCGAGCAGGTGCTGTCTATTGTCTGGTCTGCCAATCAAGTGACAAACTCAATGCAGAGATAGGTCTCATTTATTACCTGGACGAGCCCCTGTCATATGAAACGATGTGTGAAGGGATCCATGGTACGGTCAATTAGCTGACCTCTTTGCTTGTCAAATGAATAATGTATACAGATGTGAGCTGTCTCGCAGCTGGACTGTCTGACAGTCAAGTCAAACAGGGCCTGTAGAGGTCCCAGGTAGTGGCCCACTGGGACTATACATACCTGTAATAATAATAAGGCCCAGGGCTACCAGGTGCTGTCTATTACCTAAAGCACTCGTGATCAAACTTCTTTGCAGAGCTCTTGGATTCTGTCTATTACCTGGACCGACGGTCTGTCAGATGGGAGGATGCTGAGGGAAGCGGAGGGCGCCTGGTTGCAAGTGGTGCAGCTGGAGCTGACTGTTGCCATGGTTACAGGAGCTGATGTAGTGGGGGTGGTGGCGACCGCTACGATTCTATCAGAGTCCGCCTGCTTCTCCACCGGCCTCTGTCTCTCCATCCTCCAGGTCACACACACACAGATTCAGTGATGGGGAAACTATGGAGATGAAAGACACATTAGTTAACAGGAGGAAGTTCAATACCCACTTCCTCTGAATGAACTTCATGTGAATGAGATTTAAATGTTTTAGTGTTGAACACTTTTATCTCTCTCTCTGTGGCAAAAGCTTTCAGTGACATGAGTCTATAATTAATCTGTCAGAGCTTTAAAAAATCAAGTGTTTGATGATTGTGAATAAAGTAATGAGAAGTTAAAATCCGATTTTAATAAAGTACATTTTCAGAACTGGGTTTAAACCAACACATTAAACACACAATGTTTCTGCAATGTTTCTGCTCTCGTTCAGAATAAAACATTTTATTTGATATATTTCACTTAGTTTAAAGTTGCCTCATTTTGCTCAGTTAAAAAAAACTGATCATCTATTTATTGTAATATTTCTGATATTTGAATATGTGCATTATGCACAAAAGAGATAGCAAAAACAGCACAGAACAAATCATAATGTTATTGGCTCATTAAATACTGCATGGTATATGAATCGGCCAGTGGACATAAACTCACAGATAACAAACTAGAGCACTCAATCTGTGCAGTACTGAAATAAACCACACAACACAGTCAATAACAATCAGTGTCTATAAATGTACTGATATTAGATAATAAAGAGTGTTATCCAACTTTTCCCCCTTTGTTTTATGTTATTAACACCTTATGAACAGAAAAATATTTCACATCATTGACGAAGTGATGGGGGTTTACTGTTATTTTCTGCCTCTCGCACATTCTGTTGAAAAACAGAGATGCTTCAGAGCTGGAAGTTTTTTTTCCAAACAGCTAATTATGAGTCAAAAATCTCCATAATAATAATAACAATAATAACATATTTTTTAACATTAGCCCAGTGAAATAATCTGCTGTATATTTCAAATGGATGGAGGCTGATATTGGATGGAAGCTCAGCCGTTGAATATTGATTGGATTTTGCTGCAGAGCCTTTTCTGTCTATAGAAAGCAGACGTGATATTATTCATAAACCCTGAACGAGCACAACAAACACAGTCTTATCTTGAATGTACTGTCCATAATTTATAGGATAATCAATGCAACATATCGGGGACTCATTCTCCCTGTCTGTGTGTGCGTCATGCATCCTCATCCATTCACCTCTTGTCGGCGGTACCTGCCTGGTAGTGAAGGACTCGGGCCATCAGGAGCAGACCGTACCCCGGCACATTGTCCCAGTCAGGAGGCGACACTGATGCGTCAATGTAAAATGGAGATTTAAAAAAATCAGACGGTGCACAGACAGGAGACTGTAATAATAAAAAATAACCAGCCTGGACACAGCACCGCTCACAGTGCGGGAGGACCTTCCACATGCGGGGCTCTGCTGCTGCACACACAGCGTGGACAGACCCGGAGGAGTCCGACTGTTCACGCTGAGTTTATTTGACTCGTGGTGAGGATTTTTATATATAAGGATTTAGATATTCACCTTTGAGATTGAGCTTTGTGCAGAGATCATGTCGCTCTCCATTGAAATAAAAGGACAAAACACTGGGGTTTTAATCTCAGTGAAATTCAGTCAACCCTGCATGATAATAATGATGAACTTTATTTATATAGTACTTTTTAACAGTGTTACAAAGGGCTTCACAAGGAATAAACGATGATAATTATGTAATACAAAAGCAAAGTAAAAAGCAAACATGATTTGAAAATAATGGCAGAGTAAAGGGATAAAAGAAACCTAGGTTATAATATGAGTAATAACAAAATAATTAATAATGACAATAAAAATAATCAAGTCAAATCCATTCGGTCAGTCTCGAGTCTGAGTTCCTAAGGTAAACTATTGAGAAGGTTTCGGCCCTCTCACTGTAATAACATAATCATGGGCCTTGTTATGATATCCCAGGCTACTGGTGGGTACTGATGTAGAAGCTCAGTCAAGTGGCTTTATAACAAACCATGTACCAGAATTAATATTGATATGTTAATACAATTGTACAGCACCACAAACTGCGGCTTCTTCAAACTGTTGTATATATGCAGCACAATTATTCTAAAGGCTGAAGCTGACATGGTTTTATTAATTAATAATGGCTTGAATAGAATGAAGAGAACTTGCCAGTCTCTTTCTGTTTCAATGTCTAAAGGACATGAATCAAACTATTACATGCTGGTTATTTATGTAGAAGAGATATTAATACTTCAACATAAAGCAGGTTATCCAGAAGTTACATTTTAACCAAAACCCAGAGCACTTGAATGCGGTTTTACGATGTCCGAGCTCAGCAGTTTGCTCCTGAATGCACCACTCACTCACGCCAAAGCCCTGAGTTGGTACAGTCGGGAAACCTGGATTTGGACGTATTCAAATGAAACGACGTGGAAACAACGTGACGTTTGGTTTGTTGCTTTGTGGAAAATGACTTCGTTTAAAAACCTGTTTGTTAAAGTTTAAACACATCATGAATTCAACGCGTTGACATGTCTGCGTGTGCGTGGTGCTGAGTTATGCGCCACCCCGCAGCATTCCGGCAGTGGACTCGTCCGTCGCCAGGCCTCTGCAGTGGGGAGTTGTTCGGCGGACTCCGCAAGTTTTCCTTTACTTTACGTGTGATTTCGGTTCGTCTAAAAAAGAGGTAAAGTCGCCATTTTCAGGGAGAGATTACCTCTGCGTTCACCCGGCGTGTCGACGGACGGTACAGACAAAGTGTTGGGGCGCGGTACGCACCTTCACAGCGGAGGAGGGAAGGAGGAAGGCATCGGTGAGTCGGGACTGGCCGTGGCGGAGCTTGAGATGCCGACGTTGCGGGACAGCACCATGTCCCACCCCGGCGAGAACTCCCACCAAGTCCGGGTGAAAGCTTACTACAAAGGGTAAGCCCTTACACTGGTTTACCTCCAGCTTCTTCTTATTAATGTTTTTTTTGTTTAACAACCGACACCGTCGCGGGCTTCAGACGCGCTGGAAGGTGGGCACACCAGTTTGGCTAACGTTAGCACACTCAGCTAACAGCATGCTAATATCAGGTACCGGGTTTTTGGTGAACTTGACCAGGCCGACAGACAGGTGAAACTGTCCGTACACACAACCAACGCACAGCCCAACGCACTGTGTTACTTCTGGTGTGTGTAGCGAACTTGTTAAGAGCTTTAAACCCAGGCGAAACGAGTTGTTGTGCTAGCTAACAGCTGCTAGCAGTGGCCGCTAAGTCCAGTACCTGTCAGTCAACTAGCTCTCAGGTGGATCAGGTGAACAACTAAACCGGGTTGTTGTTTTTGTTATTGATTGACTACTTTTGGAAAGTTAACACTTGCGGAAAGATTCATGTTTTGTTTCATGTCGGGATGAACAGGAAATCAATTAAAGGCCAGTTCAAATCAGAGCATTGTTGCCAGCACTGGTAAATCAGGACAGGAAATCTATTTA
The DNA here is from genome assembly GCF_949316205.1 of Platichthys flesus. NCBI lineage: Eukaryota > Metazoa > Chordata > Actinopteri > Pleuronectiformes > Pleuronectidae > Platichthys > Platichthys flesus. Next base: position 18,845,202 of record NC_084958.1, on the reverse strand, counting down.
AATATCATTGCTTCACTGTCATCAACCGTTTAAACATTATACAAATCCAAGAGGAGGGCCCTCATTTGCTTGTTTTGATCAACAAATACCCCAAAACTTAGACATACCTAAATGATCACAATACAGAATAGATACAATCAAATATTGTTAATCAAGGTACTTTTACTGTTTATACTTATTATATTAAATTGTTTTTACTGTCGAGAAGTTAATCCTTTAATTAAGCAGTGGTTTCGGCTCCAGGTGAACTCTCTGTGACACATAACCATGACCTAGTGTTTATATTACCAGTATCTGACTGGGGGGGATAATAACTGACTCAAAACCAGCATGACATCATCAACTATATATATCAGTGAACAGTCAATCATCGATCATCCTACTTGTCATTGAACTGTCAGTGCTTTGATATTCAGTCATACCAGATAAGAGTCAGTGATTACCATCCAGCCCAGAGTTGTTTTAGTTTCACACTTGGACGTGGTGCTGGAAATCATTGGTCATCCGCTTGTTTCCCCCGACACACCCTGTCCCAATGTCTCTCTGCTCGATAGAGCCAGCGATTGGAGCCCAGCCAACTTGAAAAACATGTAGTGCAAGTCACCTGGGCCATACCTGTCGTATTTCTCTCTGGCTCCGCGACACACCTCAGGAACTCTAATGTGTGTCAATCATTAGTTGTCGTCCTGCACAAGAAAACATGTGAAATATTTATGATGTCGCTGCTGAGGAATCTCAGCTATGTTGGCAAAAAGGAAAGCAAAGAAATAGGCTCAACGTTCAGGATGGATTAAGACAGGATGGCATCAATGTTGTTATAGTTTCCCTTCAGACGTTTGGAGGGGGACTTAGATGGGTTAGTAATGCCCTGAATCAATGTGTTAGATTGGTAGTGATGACTCAGGTAGTGGCCTCACGTTAGGTTTGCTTCGTCACTGTTTTTTTATAGTTGTAAAAAATACAACTTTATAACACATCTATAATGCATAATACATGCCACAGCCTCAAAAGCATGTTGGTGTTTATCGGTGTCTCCACAAACAGTGAATAACACTGAGAAAAAGAGGCTGGACGTTCACTGAGGGGATTGTCTTTGTGATTGTAGATCAAAGATTAAAAATATGATTTCACTAATCAGAACAATGAAGGTCTGATTCATTTGAATGGAAGTAATTGTTAACTGCAGCCCTAAACAGGTCATGTCCTCGGTTTTATTTTTTACTATTAAGATTCTTGATGACAGACAGGGGAGAACACATATTTTTTTTAAACATCCTTTCAATCTGAACAATTTGAAAATACCATATTTAATCAGACTGTTTAAATGGTTTTACTCCGTGAAATCTACCAATTCTATTTTCAGTACTTGTGCTATTTGTGAGTCCTTTCTTTTCTTTGTATGTGTCTGTTGTCTGTCAGAGCTCAGCTTTAGCAGACTGGTGTCAGCCTGTAGCAGTCCCAGTCTGTCACTGGCTCGTATTTATGTTGCTCCCAGTCAGACTGATAGTCAATAGAGAAGTGCGCTGACCACATGACCAGACAATAATAGTGATGCTGATACTATTCTGTGCTAGTAGATGGTGAAGAGATGTACGACTGAAACAAATGACTAATTTTAGAAAATGTTATGGATTTGAATGATTTGTCTTAGATGATGTTATGAGAAAATATGTTGTATAGATAAAAACCTAAAATATATCAATTTAAGATAGTGAAAAACCAAACATCACTTTTACTTCATTATTATTTTATTAATCTATACTTGTATAAATTGTAATAAAGCACCGTGACGTCTCTCTGACAACTGAAAACGCATTTTAAAGCAATACATTATTAAAACTAGGTATTACTTGTTTGCAATTTAGATTTTTTTTCTAGTTATTTTATGTTGTATGAAGAATTACATTTGGTCAAAATAGACCCTTCCTCAATACAAATGAAGCAGGAGTTTCACAGTGTATCTTCTGTGATGTTGATTAGGATTTTAACATCAGATTTGCCAATACGGACAAACACAAGGCTTCTTATGTGCCAAGTCAACTTCAGGATTCCTGTGTGAGGCATGTTGTTTGGCAGGAAAATGGGATTACACTGGCTCGACGGAGCAGCTCACTTATTTTCTTCTCTTAGAATGGATTTGCTCTTCCTTTTCAAAGACTCCGCCATTTACATCAGCACTGGAAGGGGTTGGCTTTGTTTAAAATACAGGAAGCATTCCTTATCCCGCCGTTTACTTTATCTCTGAAAGCCCCTCGAGCACTGACCACAATGTTGTACACACGTCTCCACTCCTAATTATAGTTACAGAGTGTCATTCGCTCTTAGCGGCCGCTCAGATGCATGTAATGTATTGCCTGCGTTGTGGTGTCTATATCGTTATAGTGTTTCCACACACATTTCTTTCGGTAGTTGGAGGAGTGACCTTCCCACATCAGCAGGGGTGCGTTTGATTGTTGCCTTTTGCTCAAGGCTTCCTCCTTTTATGCATGACAGTGGGATTTCATTCTGCAATCTGGACCAGTAGAGCTGCGAGTTGCAGTGCAGGTTTTTTGTATAGGTGGCTGTTTTGGTCAAACTTTTCCTATCAACGCTTGTCTGTGTTAGCATGTGATTCGTCTTCTCTGAGCTTGTGCATGTGGGTTATGTGAAGATGTAGCGTGAAGGTGTTGTGGGGGGCATGGCCGCGCTGACAGAGAGATGGATGGTGGTAGGTGCTCATGGAAGCCTGTAGAGGCACCCTGACCCTTCTTTCTGCTTGAGCACTCACCAGTAACGAATGGCTTCACGCTGGGCAGATGGGCTGCAGATTCCCACTCAAGGCAGTTAAGATGCCAGGGGCACAGCACCCCCTGCATTTCCTCCTCCTCCTCCTCCTCCTCCTCCTCCTCCTCCTCCTCCTGTTTCTTTTAATTTAGCTGTACTGTAAGACAGTATGGAGCGGAGGAATGCCAGGTCCATGAGGAATGTCACTTCCTCCCTGTTACTCAGCACTGATAAGCAGCTCAGTCCGTCTGTCTTAGTCACCCTGAGGAGTCCTACAGCTCGCTTTCATTTGTCACCACAGGTCACTCCTTTATGATTAAAAAGTTCCATTAAAGCTGAATCGCTTGTTTAATTTAATTTAAGTATTAACAAATGAATTGTCCAAATCAAAACATGAAATACTGTAATTTTCAACTCAGGTTGTGTCAGTTGAGTTCAGCCGATATTAGGCTTATGATAAAAAACTGTTTATCTATCTGCTGATTTATATTAAAATGGTAACGGTAAATATAGAAATGCCCATTAAGCTTATCAGAGAGTTCAAGATTATAATTTCAAAAAGCTTGTTGTTCTCTCCAGGTAATAAGGCAATTAGGCAACAACCAGAGGTAATTTGGTTAAATCAAGAAGTATTTTAACGATAAATTAAAGCGAGAAACTGTATTTTACAGAAGGGCTTCAACAAACGTTTTTTTTTAATTATTTATTAATCCTGTGATAAAAGTTTTGATCAAGCAAGGTCTGACAAACAACAGTCCAAAACCAGACATATTTGATTTAAGTTAACTGCAAACTGCTGAAGGTAACCACTCTTTATTTGAAGCTTTTATCAGCTATAAGTTTAAGTAACTGTCTATGTTAAGTAACTGTCTATGTTTAAAAAAATGAAATTTTATAAAAATGATTATTGGTAATGTTTAATCTATACAGTAAGTTTGTTCGATTAAACTTTGGTTTCAGAGAGTGAAAACGATTTTTCATTGAAGTTCTTTTTTCCACCCCTGCTCTCGATATATTTTTATCACTTCCTGTTTGTTCCTGAGCCTGTATCTGTGTCACAGTCGTTTGAGGCACCTGAGACGTGGCTTAACTTTAACTACAGCACAGAAACTGTGTTTAATGAAGACCCACGGCTCAGGTCCAGCTACATGTGACACAGTTAAAGTCACCTGCTGGCATTAATATGCTGCTTGGATCATCGAGAGACGTGGTTTGAGGCCTGACGTGTGTCTGTGGCTGTGTGTGTGTCTGTTCTGACTTTATCAGGGATTTAACAGGAAGTTGAGCTGCCGTGTTGGTCCTAGGGAAGAGATCAGACTGTAGGAGTGTTGTTGCCAGTCCCCTCCTCACAGGCATTGATTGACACCAGCAGGGTGGAGGTTGAGGGTGAGAATTGAGGGAGGACGGAGGAGTAGGCACCAGTCTGAGCTTTGCGTCAGTTTATTCTTGCTCAGAAAGCTTCCTTCATTCTGAGTGGAGTTTCAGACAATTTAATCCCAGCAGAGAGAAGGCTGCCCTCTTTTGATGCTCAACATTAATGAATCACTAGTCTAGTGTGTGTTCACTTGCTCCGAGCAAGGACTGGCCCCACAGTGACCTTATACACTTTACTCCGTCCTTGGACTTGGTCAGTAGATGGCCTCCAAGGTGTGCACTGTTAACTTCCTGCGTTGACATTTTATCATCTCGCTATCAAGCTTTCAGGTTGATGGAAATCTGGGTTCATCTTTGACGATGGCAGTAAAAGGAGTAAGGGGTGTTTGTCCTTGGGGAAGGGGTCACTCTCTTTGCTGCTGGGACAGCTATTACCCATCACCCCCTCTTTATTTCCATTATTTCCTGTCTGTTTCCTGTACTCTCCTCGTTTTTGCCTCCCCGCTAGTTTCCGATCCTGACGCCCAAGCTCAGACTCCTGTCGCCTGTAGAACTGTAAAAGCTCAAGTCCACCATCTCCATCCCCCACCTCGGGTCGTAAACACCACAGAGGCTGGCCATGAGGCTTCGAGCAGGCGACATCAATCCTGACACTGCTACGAAATGACAGCCAGATGATCCCGACCGCAGGGATCGTTGATCTTCGGTTTTCTCCTAATCCTGTGTCTCATCGTAGTGTTCGAGTGTTTGTGTTTACGTCTGTGTGAGCTGATGAGGCACTGAGTGATGTTCTTGTTGATTAAGGGCAGTCAGCCAAGTGCAAAGGATCCCCCCCCCCCCCCCCCCACAGTTTTTTAGTAATGGAGTGCAGTGATGGACAGTGAGCCTTTACAACAGCGGTCACAATTGCCTGTGATTAATTCTGTTTGTGTTTGTGTGTGTGTGTTGGTTTGTTTGTGTGTCTCTCTCTCCATCACTCTTTTTCCGTCTTTCCCGCTTTTTCTTTAATTCTCACACCCACATCATGGTGTACAGATGAATGCACACAAATGTGACAGACTGCGAGACTTTGACTCACACACAGCAGCGCTTGAGGGAGAAAATGACTCTTTCTCACACCTCGTTTATTTTTTTTTACTCTCAGTCTCCATCAAAAGTGAGTTTTCCTTTGACTCAATCAATACTAGGCAGGAAGTGACTTTTCTTTTTAACATGGAAAAATACAGATTAGTACCTTGATGATTAGTGGATTAATCAGTTATAAAATTAAATAAATTAACCTTTTCTCATTTTGACTTCTCACATGTGAGAATTTGCTGCTTTCTGATTATTTTAATTTTCATTATAATAATTTTTTGTTTTGGAAGGTAGTTTTCGACTAAATAATTTACAAATTAGAATCAGAATCAGAATGGGGATTTGCTGCCATTCTAGTCTGCAGATCGTATCAAGCTCAGGTTGTACAGAGGCTTTAAGCTTGGGAGGAAGAATACATCTTAAGGTTTTGGTAGGTGGTAGATTTTCTTTATTCTGTCACTGGATTACTATGTTATATCATGTCTATATAACAGTGAAATTGTATCTGGCTTTTCTGCAGGGACATCATGATTACTCATTTTGAACCATCCATCTCATACGAGGCTCTGTACGGGGAAGTGAAAGACATGTGCACCATGGACAACGACCAGCTCTTCACCATGAAGTGGATTGACGAAGAAGGTACGACGCCCTTTTCTCTCTTTCACCTTACAGGAAACATAAACATCATAAACAAAAAATTAAGTAGAAGATTACCCTTCAGCACAGCCACAAGCTGAGTTTGTGAGACTTTATTTGTGCCATGTGTTAACATACACGCTCGCATGAACGCACATCTCACTTCACTCAAAGGCTAAATTTTTTCGTCGGTGAAGGAATTGCTCAGGCCCCTCCACCCAATTTCCTTGTTGTCAGCCAGTTAGTCAGGCAGCAGTAATAGTGTCATTGGAAAGATGGAGCCGTCACTCCGCTCTGGATAAGGTCATTCTGCCCAAACTCATTAGACTCAGATCAGCTCCCACTGGTTGCCACCCATATACAGTCACTGCAGTCATAAGCCTGTCTGAGAAAGTAAAGCTGCTTGATGGGTGTGATGAAGTACTCTGAGTGGGAGGGACAGCTACCACAGACAGTTTTCCATAAGTGCTTGTTGTCGGGCGGATGACTGGACATTTCAACATTTCCAGACGACTACTTTCTCACGATTTCAAATCCTGGCACTTTTTATATTCATTTAACCTTGTAACTATATCCCTTTACCAGATGAAGGATTTTAGTCATTGGATGTCTGGATCTTAAGTTAGCAAAGAAACAAGCTGAGCAAACAGCCCCTCCTGACGTCCTGTGTCCACCTCAGAGAAACTGCTTTATTCAGTGTTTTAATCCCTTCTCCTGTTTGTTTTGGCAAAGAGAAGGACTCAGCACATGATTAAGCTCCTGTTAAAAATCTCCTGACTGATGAACACGGAAGGAATCCTAACCGACATTCAAGCCCCTAGAAATAAGCCGAGCTAACATTAGCAGCAGCCCTCCTTGATGTCCTTTGTCCACGTCCAACTGCTTCATTCTCCCTGCAATCATATTTGCACATCCTGTACAAGACATTATGCTCGTTCAGGTAGCCATGGATCCAAAATACTACCTTTAGTGTGTATAGTTGCCTCTCCATGTGTGTTACGCTCTACCTCAGTCGTCCGATGTATGATAAAGATTTATAAGATCTGTGTCTGAGAGGTATTTTAATTACTGACTTCATTTGACAAGAAAACCTTTTTGCAATTCCCTGTTTTTTTGCATCAGGTGGTCATAAAATGTAATCTGACCTTTGTCGAGGTCCCAAGTGTAGACAATCACAATGTGCCACTGCTGATAATGCACAAGCCATTACAATCTCTTATGTTTATATGGAACACACCCATTAAACATTCACAGTGCTGGTGGAAAAATGTTGAGTGAACTCTTTGATTTAAAACTGGTTCAACGCCTTCTAGCAGCGATAACCACAGCAGCAGTAAACACTGATCTAACCAGCACAACATTGAGGAGGACATTCAAACCATTTTTTCCCCCCACATAATTGAAGGTAATTTACTTTTCTTGCAACTGTAGATTGTTCACTGTATAAATATAACACTGGGTAATTAAAGGGAGACTATTTGAGATGGCAGCCCTGACTGCTGTCATCTCCTATGTTCCCACTCACACCTACACACTTTTACTTAACGTTTACTTAAAGTTCATGTATTGAAATGCATATCATGTCGTGCTCAACTGTATTACTCTGTATAACGATATCTCTTTATACTCACAACCTCTTTGCTCTGGGGGTTTTCAAATTACAGATCTTGTGCCACTTAATTTTCTCTAATTTGTTATTGGCTATCTTGTCATTCTTTGAATTCTGTAACCTGGTTACTGTGACTTTCTGCAGTAGCTGATCTCTTAAATGTTGTGTAAATGGGAAGCCTGGTTTACTCTAGCAGGGTTTAGGCTACACAAAACAAGCCTTTTATTTAAGTAATTGAGGGTTTTGTAAGAGCAAACTTTGTGTGAAGAAAGTAAACATTTCTCCTGATTCTCTGTCACCTGGTTTCTTGCATCTAAATGTGGTGAATAACATGCAGTGTGTGCTCCGCTGTTAGGTGACCCCTGCACAGTGTCGTCTCAGCTGGAGCTGGAGGAAGCGCTGCGTCTCTACGAAGTCAACAAAGACTCGGAGCTCATTATCCACGGTGAGCCTGCTGCTTCCCACACTGACTTTATTTATAACATAAAATGTACAGTTTGAGGTTTTGACTCACAGAATGTTCTTACGTACTTTTGCCAGTAAGACGTTGACTCAGTCCAGGTGTCTGGACAGTAAGAGGTCCAGATGAGAAGCCTTTTCATCAGTGACTCTTTGCTCTTCCCAGACAAGTTAAAAAGGAGGAGGAAAACTACTTAAAAAGTCCTGTAGAGAATACAAAAAACAGGCAACAGCTGCACTTACAATTAGCATGAAAGAAGGGCGATATCAGTTCGAAAACTGGTGTCATGCATCATCTCTCACGGCACTCTGGGGTGTACGGGTGTAATAATGAGCCTACACTGCTTGTTTTTTCCTTTTTCATTTCTGTCTGCGTTAACGTCTCGACACAGATGAATAGAAGCTCTGTCCAACAAAGATGCATCAAAACATTCGGTTAATGCTGCACTGACCCATGAAAACAACATCATTTCCTCTGTTGACATCTGTCACTGTGGCCTTGAGCTAGTTCACTTCCCTGTCTCAGCTTTGCTCGTTTGACAAATAGTTGTACAACTTCCTGAATAAGAGGTCAAGGCTAACTGTGTAGCTGTGTCTGTTGCTGTGTGTGTTGCTGTGTGCGTGTGCGCGTGTGTGTTTAATGTAAAGCTTGATTGACAGGCTGTGTGTGTGTTAGCATGTAACCTGGGGGTTGACAGAACTGGTGCTGCGTGGTTATTGTAAAGTTTTAATCACATCAGAGGTGAAAGGTCAAGAGTACAGTGAACGCTGGACGCCAGGGAGATGGCAAAGGATGAATAGAGGGTGGGAGGTGGAGGAGAGGATGTGATGGTGTGACGGTGCCGAGGGGGGTCGCTTCGTCTGCTCGTTAACAAGCTTGTCGGCTGGAGCTCATGCCTCGCCTATGACTCACCGTGCCCCTAGTCTAGCTTGATGCATCTCTGTCCTTTACACACTCACACACACAAAAGCAATTTTTACTGGCCTCTTAAGATTACTTATTTTCCTGATTATTAGTATCTTGCACGCAAATATGTTTGCAAGGTTCTTAAATCTGCATAAGTGAAGGTTATCATGAAGTTTGATGTAGACTTGTTTGCCGCATCAGAGTAAAGTGAATGTCCTCGTCACTCACTACACAGTCTCACATAGATCCTGTCAGACTCGACTGTCTCAAATATATTAAAGATCATAATACATACTTTCTTAATGTGACTGTGTCTGTTTCATTTTTTTCCTCTTCTCAGTGTTCCCATGTATACCAGAGAAAGCTGGCATGCCCTGTCCAGGAGAAGATAGTGAGTTTAACCTTTTACTTATTTAGTTTTACCAAATTTTTTACTGAATATCTTATTTGACCCTGAACAGACTTCATGTATTTATCATTCTGATCTATGAAAGTTCAACAACAGAAGATGGTGACAACACTAATAAAAGCTTCTTCTCCCAATGAAACCTGTTAATCTTTGACACGCCCGACATGAACATTACTTTAGCTTTACATTCCAGGAAACAAACTGACCATTCTGTTTGAACAAATACTTCCATTAACCTCTGCACACACAAAATCCCACAACGGTCTGTTTTTACTCTCTCCTCTGTTTAGAGTCTATATATCGGCGTGGAGCCCGACGCTGGAGGAAGCTTTACTATGCTAGTGGCCATGCCTTTCAGGCCAAACGCTTCAACAGGGTGAGACGTCACACTTAAATTTAGTATTTCACTGTTGCATTATAATGGAGAAAGTATCTAATGCATTATATGAAGATTTTTAAGCCTACGTTTGTGTTTTTAGACGACAATAAGACATCAATAAGCAACAACAAGCAGTGTGTATTTCTGTACCATGAGTATATGTGCCAGTTTGTGATTTTTCTCCTCCATCCGCCCTCCTGAGCAGCGAGCACATTGTGCCATCTGTACAGACAGAATCTGGGGTCTGGGTAGACAAGGCTACAAATGCATCAATTGCAAACTGCTGGTGCACAAGAAATGCCATAAGCTGGTGACACTGGAGTGCGGTCGACCGATGATCCAGGTGAGAGCTGTGACAAATTTCATAGTCATTAGCATGATGGTGTGAAGTGGCTGAATAATATTAGTGTCTCATACAGACACAGAAAGAGTGTATTCTCCTTTTCTGTGCTGATTTCACTAAATGGAGAATGTTGTTGTGTAGGAACCAATGATGCCGGGCCAGCAATCGAGTCAGTTAGACCAAACTGAACAGCCAGGTAATGCACACACAATGGAACGCACACACTCAAAAGGACTATTTCTATACATATTTTTTTCCAACATTCCCAGTTTCTCTGTGGCCACTTTGACCGATTTAGTAGGTTTAATATTTAAAAACTGACCACAAACATTTTAAATGATATGGTCTAACACAGCCAGAATAGCCACACATATTTATGAGCTAATGAGTATTTACAGCAACAGTACGAGGGAGCAAGGGATAAACAAAACTACATTGCTACACAGATAGAAGCTGTTAGTTGAACCAATTGTTAATGTCTCTCTTTTCATTGGATTTATTAAATATAAGTGAGAAATACTTTATCTTTCTCATTGTGAAGGATAAATCAACTAAGCTCAGGAGCTTGTGTAGCTTTGTTCTGCTCAGTCTATGAATTGTTCAGCTGCGATCAGGGTTTACCTATTTCACCAGAATTAAGTCAGGTGGGTTGGGGGCTGACTGGAATGAGAAAGCTTATATATATCGTTGTTGGTGTGGGAGCTGAAGCTTCTTCTAGATGCTCACAGGGCACCTGGGTAGTTGCTGGGTTACGATCATGGAACCATTGTGATAGAAGTATCTTTGCTTAAGCTTGTTGTTTTTTTTGCTGAAATTGACTTAAGTCATGATAAAATTCCAGCTAGTGGTGGTATGAGAAAACCCATTGTGTAAAGTGATCCATGAACAAGCATACACTCTCTGTATCTACAAAATGGAGCCACTCTATAATGTTTTTGTTATTTTTCCATATTCTGGTTTTGTTATAGGTTGGATACAAAAGGGTATTTTCTTGTCTTACTAAGCGGAGAGATATTACTCGGGCACCGCAAGGCTGTGAACAAAGCATCTGACTGTCTCTCACCTACTTTCTCTCCTTCTTGTCTCATCTCTCCTCAATTTCTTCTCCCTCCTGCCTCCCCCTCTCCTTTTGTCTGTCTGTCACGTTCTCCTCTCGTCTCACAGGCCCTCAGAATAAAGACTCCAGAGAAAGCTTGACTTACGATGGAGAAGAGAAAGAGGTGAGAGAAATCTTTTCCAACGCGATGTATGACTCACAGCCTGTCAACCTGTCATGTTGACTAGATGTATGTGTGTGTGTGTGTGTGTGTGTGTGTGTGTGTGTGTGTGTGTGTATGTGTGTATTTATAGAAATAGTTGCTGTTTGTGTGATAAGGAGAAAGAATAATATCACCTGTATTTGGATGCAGGTTTTTGTCTGCGTGTTTTGCTGTGACGTACATTTGGGTGATCCTTCTTCCACCTGCTGTAGAAGTGTGATACAGAGAGCATTCACGCTCAGGCACTTTTGCTGTGCTGTGGATATTGATTTCCTTTGGTGCAGCTAATAAAGTAACCTTTTATCAAGCTCTTAACACCAGAGACTGATTAATGGCCCAGGATGTAGTTTGGGGCTGGGGTGGGGGTTTGTTGAATGGAGCCGGAGTACTGAAGATGGATAAAGAATGCATCGAGTTGGACACAGATAGACGGAGATAAGAGAGAGCAAGCCAAATTATCTTATCTTCTGTTCCAAGTCTGACTCTGGGGAAGGCAGGTTGTCACGTGATGGGAGGTTAGATGGATCGCCAGTGGAAACACTTCACTACAGAACAGATTACAGGAGAGGAGGGAAGAGAGAGGAAGATGGGTGATGAAATGGTGAAGGTGTGGGATTGTAATACAGTGAGAGCCTCATCTAATGGAGGCAGCGTAATGGTGTTTAATAAAGACAAGAAAGCCATTACCAAGATTTATTTTCAAAAAGTGGTGCGGGGAGCAGTCTAAACCTAAATTACAAAATCACCCAAAGGAAATCACTGTCTCTCCCAAACCAAATCACCACTTCAATCAGATGTTCAATGAGCAAATTATGTAGAGAGAAATTTATGGATTTAAATGTTGCATGACAAACTGTCACTGAGTCTACTTTCTATTTATCATCTCACGGTCTTGCTTTTCCCCCCGTAACTGCCTCCCAGGCACGTAGCAGTAGAGACACGGGGAAATCGCCTTCAAGCCTGGGCCTGGCAGACTTCGATCTGCTGAGGGTGATCGGCAGAGGCAGCTACGCCAAGGTGTTGTTGGTGCAGCTGAAGAAGACTGAGCGCATCTACGCCATGAAGGTGGTCAAGAAGGAGCTGGTCAACGATGATGAGGTAAAGCCGAAAAGTTGTAAACTATGTTGATGCCTGACCTTTTAAGCAAAAGCCTTTTTAGACTACTGTTTACAACACAGTAAGTGGGTGTAAACAGTTTTTATTAAATGCAGGTAATCCCACTATAAAAGGTGATAAACAAATACACACACCTTCACAGCTATTTACACACCAGTACCCTGACGTTGAATGCGAGTCCTAATGTTGCACTGGAAAAGGTGCAGGGTCAGCATCTAGGCTGCTTACATAAAGAAGAAGAAGAAAAGAAATGTCAACATGGATGTCATGTTTCCATCACTGCCGATCAGAGCAAATAAAAACCTGACCCGGGATTGAATGCCGATGTTTTTGTTTCCCATTCCAAACAAAAGCCAGATGTTAGTGGTTGCCATTGTTTTTTTTTACCAGTTGAAAAAGGGACTATCTTGATGCAGGATGGTCCAGTGAGAGCAGTTCCCTCGCTTATGCGCAATGTGTGCACACAAGACATATATATAATTGATCTTGACAAAAAAAAAACTCAGATGATAAAAGAAAAGCTTCATTCACTTATATAGGTCAAAGTAGTTGCAATTCATTTTTTATTTAAGTGTCCCGCCAACTAATTACTTGAGCTTTAGATTATCTTGATTAATTAATGGCAGAACAAATGACTCATACATTGCATGTTGTGATTTGTTTACATCAGCTGTCTCCTTTGGAAAGATATTTATACACAGAAGCAATTTAAAAGTCTGTGCTGTGTGACAAAAACACAACACTTACATTTATTGAGATGAGAGGAAGTTAGTTAGTGATGCAGTCATCAGTCTTATGTCGCTGCCTTGTATAATTAATGTAATTAGCCAAATCAATGCGTGCTGTTACTCATAGCACAATGAACATTCGTCTCAAGTGATTGTGTCTTGTTAGAATCAGTTTGAGTTAAGTTGTCAGTCCTCTTCGAAGCCATCAGTCTTTCTAAGAAGGTACAGATAAACCATCATGTCATCATAAATTGATCTAGGTGAACACGCGTAGCAGCCTGCAGCAACGGGAGTAGTTAGCCTTGATTAGATGCACTTAGCGTGATTGACAAATTCACAAGTGCCTGTCGATCAATGTTGAAGTGTTCTGCTGTCCCTGCCCTGTCAGCGTGAGCAGCATCCGTGTCCAGACATCTTGTCAACCTGCCATCGATAGATGCCTGCTGCTGCCCCTTCTACCTGATCAGCCCTTTTGTCCTGCTGCTACCCGCCGCACACAAGCAAAGCTTCATGCTCTGTAGCATGGTCGATCGAGCTCGGTGCTTATTCAGATTTTATAAGTTCAAGGGTACGACGTCAGTAGGATCTATGATTTACATTTGGGTGCGTCTTTGTGTGTTTCTCTTTCAGGACATCGACTGGGTCCAGACAGAAAAGCACGTCTTTGAGCAGGCTTCTAATCATCCCTTCTTGGTGGGCCTCCACTCCTGTTTCCAGACAGAAAGCAGGTGATAGCATATTCCCCCCTTGTGGGAGTCACATGGTTTCTTCAAGGCTTCTGCAAGAATGTGGAAAAAGAATCAGATCTTCAATTAGACCTCAACCACATTCTTTGGGAATGTAAAAGAAGTGTTTGCCCAGTGAAATCCTACATTTCCACAAAAATGTCTACAAAACTACTCAAAACTACCATTAAATAACAGTCAACTCTCCCAAATCACATTAAAATGTATTTATTCATGTTACTGCCACTGAGTTTACGCTATAGTGGGATTATTTTTTGACAAATATTTATCATTTAACAAACACATGCTGTAACTTGAACATTTATTTTTTATTTAACATTGCTCATTAGGTGCTTACTGTAGACACTCAGTCATGAAAAGTAATTCCCGAATGTCACAGATGTGCTGAACTTTATCAGTGCATCACAAAACAATATGTATGAGTGGTTCAAAAAGACATAAAAGTGTTTTTCTTACCCACTGCTTCTGTGGTTTACAGAAACAGTACGCATTGTTAAGGTCAGTTATGAGTGTGGTTCTGGTTAAGATGACAGAAAAATACCCGTCAAGGCAAAACCCCTTGAAGACCTAATTTCAAAGCTCAGGCATTTATTTATGATGTATAACATTCTTGATTTATTATTAAGCAATGTTAAAGTCCAAGCTGTGGTTTGGCGACCAACCCACATACTGCGTCTGACTCTGTTGCTCCCCATAGTTCAGAGAGCTCAGAAAATCTAAAATTGTCCACTGGATTTACGGAAACGGCAACCTGCATCCAGCTAAAGAAATAAAGAATAGGATTCTCAGAATCAAAACCTCCTAAACAGTTACAGATTATTGATAATAGAAAGTCTTTTTCCTTAATAGAAAGACCGAATTTACATTTCATAGAAGACTGGATGCTGGGTCTCGGTCTTCTCCTGCTTTGCTCTGCCATGACGGTCTTCTTTAATGATTATTAAATAAATTACTATTTATGTATTCAAGTGAGAAACATTAACTGAGTCTTTCATTGTCGTTCTTCCACAGACTCTTCTTTGTTATTGAATATGTGAATGGTGGAGATCTCATGTTCCACATGCAGAGACAAAGGAAACTCCCAGAAGAACATGCCAGGTAGACTCACTAAAAAAGAATAACGCAGCTGTTATGGAAGGTCTTCAGACATATGTGATTTTGAAAAACTGTCCTTTCCCTTTCTCAGATTCTATTCAGCAGAGATTAGTCTCGCTCTCAACTACCTCCACGAGCGGGGAATCATCTACAGAGATCTGAAACTGGACAATGTGCTGCTGGACTCAGAGGGACACATCAAACTTACAGACTATGGCATGTGCAAGGTGCGGCTTACTGTGCAGTTTACCGGAGGCTCTCGTGATATCATAATGCACTTTGGATGAAAGCACCTGCAAAGCTGCACAAGTGTCGGTTAACAGCCCGCTGAGATGACATCTGATGATCTTTTTGTTTCTGCAGGAGGGCTTGAGACCAGGTGATACAACAAGCACTTTCTGTGGTACCCCTAATTACATCGCCCCTGAAATACTCCGAGGAGAGGATTACGGTGAGAATTACTAAACACAAGCACTTACCAGAAATGCTATCTGATGAGTTGCTGTAAAAGAGAATATTAGGCATTATGCAGGAACATCTGAGATGCTGTTTGCAGTTACGATTTTTTACGAGCAGCACCTGTGTTATTTGAAAGTCTTATTCTAACTAAAAAATATTGAGAACAATAAAACCTACAGGAACTACCAGAATAGAAAAATATAAACAAATAAACTAAGAAATAAAAAGTAATAATAGAAGCATAATGACATCCTCTGAATGAATGCTGACCTTATTATAAACAGTATATTACTCAAACAAACAAGATTGACATCTTACAGATTTTGAAGAATAAGGGCTAGGTGTTCAGTCAAATATCTTTCTACATCAGTACTGAGTGCTGCACACAACCGCTATTAATGTGAGACAATAAAAATAGAAAAAGAGCTCCCTGGTTACCCAACTTGGTATCGTAGCAACAAGTTCCACTGGTTGATGATCATACCAGTATCTTTGCATGTTATGCTAATCTTTCTACATGCAAGTACAGTGGTCCCTTTTCTTCAAACAACATTTTGACACAGTAGGAAATTCACAGGGGTAAAAATGAACAATTGCTGAACTCTTGTATATAGATGCTGTTTCATAATGTCAGTCACAATAGGATGCATCATATGTATGTGTGTATATTCCTAATTGATGAATTATTGTATTAGACCCACTATGGTTGACTGTTTAAAAGCTTGTCCCCTTATTTAAATCCTTACTCATGACTTATTTTTATGGATCAGTTTTAAATTAGTTTAACTTGCGTTTGTTGATATTTCTTTATATGGCCTAATTTTATCTTTTAATTGCTGTGAGTGTTAATTGTCTCTCTTCTTTCCTGCTCTCTCCAGGGTTCAGCGTGGACTGGTGGGCGTTGGGCGTGCTGATGTTTGAGATGATGGCGGGCCGGTCGCCCTTCGACATCGTTGGGAGCTCCGACAACCCGGACCAGAACACCGAAGACTACCTCTTCCAAGGTAACACATACACACTGGCGAGGTTTATAACCGGATGGAAAAAGCGGCTCTGTGGAAACATGTAACACCTTTGCATTGACACCTTTCTGATGGCCACTCCCGGTGCCAGGCATATACCATCTGTGACAGGGAAACGTGTGAATCATGTGTTTTTGTCTGGCGGACAAATATAGTCGCTATTTTCTTGTATCGTCCTGCAAGCCATGGACAGATGGAAATTAAAAGTTATCTCTTGACTGACTGTCTTTATTGAAAGGCTCCTTTATATACGTCCAACACGTCGATGTCCCACAGGATTTAGCTCATAACTGCAGCAGTGTCAGTGCTATACTGTCGTTTCAGCCTCAGGGGACCGTCTTTCTCACTCTCACCCCCCCCTTTCTCTCACCTCCTGCAGTAATATTGGAAAAACAGATCAGAATCCCACGCTCGTTGTCAGTCAAAGCCGCCAGCGTTCTCAAGGGATTTCTCAACAAGGTAAGCAGGGGTCAGACGGGCCTGAATCAAACCTAAACAGTGTTGGCTCCTGCCAACCCCTGAGAATCAAGAACATTATTCTGGCCTCAGATAGAGTCAGAGTGCCATCTCACTCTTTTACACACACACACACACACCTTGTCTCAATGTGGCTCTGGCACCTTTTCACCTGTCTTTAATAAAATAAAAATAAATTACTTTCCCACTCAACAAACTCCTCCTTCCCACCTGTCTTGGAAATCCTCTAATTTCTCACCTTCACCATCTTTTCTGACCCGTTGTCTGACTCGTCTGACACCACTATCAACATCCTCCTCCTCTCACCCACTCTCATTCTCTCCCTCAGGATCCTAAGGAGCGTCTAGGCTGTCACCCTCAGACAGGCTTCGCTGACATCATGGGACATCCGTTCTTCCGAAACGTCGATTGGGAGCTTGTGAGTCATTCTTTTTTTATTCTCTCACTCTCTCTCCACCTTCTCCTATTCTGGATTTGCCTCAGATTTCCCTTCTTATTTCTAATAGAGGAAGTCAGTACCACTGCTCCTCCGTTGCCAAACTGTTCGAGATCAATCCACATATCGATCTGGCAGAGAAAGAAAAACAGAAAACTGCTGCTAGACTTGGAGGTCAAATCTAAGTGCATGGGGTCACCCATCGCTCTCTATCCCCTGCCCTGAGGCTGGTAGATGCGTTCTAAGAGCTGAGGGTTTTTAGCGATGTGATGAGACTCGTGTCCTTGTGCAAAGCAAGCAGACAGACAGACAAACAAACAGGCCTGGCAGAGGACTGACAACAGCAGACATGCAGACTAACTAACAGACCAACTGAGACACAGATGGAAAAGTAATGAGTGTAGACAGATCAACAACTGACCATCGTCAAGACAGAAAAACTGAACTGAAAATGAAAGTGCTCATATTTATTTTTAGCATCAGACGGTGGTAAGACAACAACTCAATTAAAAAGTTTAATTTAAGTTTCTTTGTTAAGGAAGTAAGTTCCAGTTACTAGAAGTCGTGACTCATAGCTTTGCTCCCCGGTGTTGCATATTGCATTATTTCTTTGGATTTCTTAATCTGTAACAATAGCAGATATCAGGGGAATATCAGACACTAAATTACCTTTCGGTTCTGGTCCTCTCTGTATCGGATGCAGGTAAAACGCGCCCTTTGGTTTAAATTGAACGCTTATATAATATGGAATATTTTTATGACCCTCCCTCATGAAGTCAAAGCAACATTACAAATGCACCAATCATGTGGATGCACTGAAATAGACTCACAATAGTAACCTGTGTGTGATTACTTTGCTTAGAGCCATAGTGTCGTTCCGGAGCCACAGCAGGATGTCGGAAATGAACATTTGGGTGTGTGTGTGTTTACAGTAAATCGGATCAGATGATAAAACTCATAAAGACCTTTTGTTAATTGTCTCAAACAGCAATAAAAAATCAAACAGACCCAACGTGACTTTAATTAGCAGGCATCACTTCGAAGAAACTCGACGACAGAGTTATTTATGACGCTTCCTGTTCTCAGTCTCACAAATGAGTCACTTTATCATGTAAGAGGGAATGAAATTCCACTTTCATGACATCATGAATTGAAAAATTTAAATGGTGTCATAAAGTTTGTCTCGGTAGTTTCGGTGTGTTTGCAACACATTCTTCTGAGCTTGCAACTGGCAAATTATTTTCAGTATTGATTTATCTGTTATTTGTTTTTTTAAGTAGTTTAACAAAAGACAGAAAAAGTTCATTGCAACTTGCCAGAAGGTGACGGATCACAACAAAAGAGAATTTATTTATTTAATATAACTGAGAAAAGCCGAATTAATAATTACCTATCAAAATTACTTTTTATTTACTAATCATTTAGTCCATCACTCACAGCTGAAGTTTAAAATATGTATGATGGACAGACAGACCTACAGACAGACCTACAGACAGACCTACAGACAGTCAGACCGACCGACCGACCGAGCGAGCGACCTTCAGACAGACAGACGGAAAGAGAGAGAGACCCTCAGACAGACAGACGAACAGGGCTGCTTGCCAGGGATCACTATGACCACTTTTGTCCCTGTTTGGTCTGGAGCAGGGACCTGGCAGTAGGTCAGAGTGTCTGGAGGGATCGACTTACACCTCCCCAACCCCCACCATCCACTACACACACACACACACACAAACCCACACACACAAGAGAGAGTTTGTCCTTACTCCTGTTGACCTGCAGGGGGAGCAGATGTAGGCCTACTTGAGGAGTGATGCCTGGACATGTAATGAGAGGTTGATGGTGTTGGTCATTCAGCTGTATCCAGTATTTGTTTATGGAAACACACAACTTTGTACACAGTAAATATCATTATTACTTTAATTGATCTTCATCTTTTTCCCTGTCCAATTCTGTTTTACTGTAAATAATGTTGCTGTTTTAATAAACTAGACTAATTTCCCTTATTCGCTAATTTCGCTTATCTAAATAGCAACTATAGCTCTATAGTATTGCTCTACAGTGTAAATTATGTTAGTGATGTTTTTAAAGACCAAGATAGTTTGCTGTGTTCCCGTCTGATGTCTGTGTTGTTGTTTCAGCTGGAGCAGAAGCAGGTGGTCCCTCCATTCAAGCCCAACATCTCAGGGGAATTTGGACTGGACAACTTCGACGCCCAGTTCACCAACGAACCCATCCAGCTCACACCTGACGACGAGTGAGTTCCTCTTTCTCTCTCTCTCTCTCTCTCTCTCTCTCTCTTCCTCTGTAACATTTTTAATACAACACTTACTCATTTACATCTCCTTTTGTTCGTTTCAGTGACGTGGTCCGGAAGATCGATCAGTCTGAGTTCGAAGGCTTCGAGTACATCAACCCACTCCTGATGTCGGCGGAGGAGTGTGTGTGAGGGACGTGACGCCTGTGCTCAAACACACCACCCACACACACACACCCACACACACAAACACACACTCGTGCACACGTTACATGGTGTCTCAGTGTCTTCAAGCTGCATGGATACAAGACAAATGGACGACGTCAACCTTCTGTTTGAGAGCTCCACATGCACAGTAGAACGCTTATTTGCCAAAACAAGTCTCTCACTCTGCCATTTGTAACCACTTGCCCTTAAGTCTACCTTCTTTCTTAATTATTTTTATATCATGTAAATCTGCACTGATATCAATTTTCTCATCGGGGCTTCTTTGTCAGTAGCCAGCGAGGCTACAATGATCTTCCAAGGTTGCTGTACACCGGGGTTAGAGGGACGAGGCACAGCCCCTGAGAGATGAACTGAGCATCCTCTCCTAACAGCTGTTGGGTTGTTTTCAATGCACATTTTATCTGTGTACATATATAAATATATATGAAACTACTATTGAGGATTAACTTTAAGCCACAGTCGGACAAAACTGACAACTTAATCGTCATTTTGCATTTGGTTTGGTCCCAACACCCCTTGTGTAGAGGAAACGGAAAAGAATCATGACATTAGCATTTAGAAAAAAAAAAAAAAAAAAAGATAAAAAATCTATATATTTTTCTCATGTTTTATTTAACAACATAGCGGCCGTTATATATGTTGTTCCGAGTGTTAAGCGAACCAAAAACAAGGTTCAGGCTTTGTTGTTTAGATGAATGCTCAACATCAGGAGAATAGAGGGAGTCTGATTCGAGTCCCTTCTCCTCGAATGAAGGAACTTACAGAGCAGTATCCGACTAACACTAATACTGAGTTCATACTCTCCAAACTGTGAATGAAAGAGCTCACGGTGACGCCAGGACTCGGGTCGCACACGACACCTGAACGCTGGTGCACAGGTCGAGTTCAGCTGTGCGGACCACACGTTAAATATACATTCTCACAGGACCAAAAAGAAAAAGAGCGTTTTTCTGAAAAATTGCTGGTACATATTAGAAGGTACAGTATATATATATATGAACGATGTGCTGTCCGAAGTCATAGAATTTATATATTCTTTTTTTTTTTTTTGGCTCATTTTTAATACTATGCCTTTCTGAGCGTTACGGTCTGTTCTCTTTTTTGTACTCCATTCCATGTTTGTCTTTTTATTGTAAATCAAAAACACTATGTGATAGTTGGAACACGCTCGCTGACACGGTGCGGGTATGGTCCTTAAATGTGGCTCGAAAACCGTTACCTGTGTCTGCTCTGCTCCATTTTTACCATGTATACCCCACAGCTCATTAGACATTTTGTCAAGCCGCTTTAAAGCATATAAAAGCTCTGCAGAGCCGACGACACTAAGAGACGGTGCAGGAACCTCCAGACTCTCCTCCTTCTTGGAAAGTGGTGACAGGAGGAACTCGCTCATCTGTTAATCATGTTACTTCGGCTTTATTGTTACTTTTTTGTGAATCAGATTTAATTTTGATTGTTTTTTTTTGTATCACTACATTGATTCCAAAATGTTACTGGGTGAACCCGATGGAAACACTATTTGTTGTATTTGTTGTTCTGGAGGTGTTTACCACCCACAGGACTCTACTGAACTTTATTATTAGTGTGCAAAGAAAAACAACACTGATGGTAAAATAAACATTTTATTTCTCTCCTTGTGGTGATAAGTGATTGTGTCGTTCATGTGAGGTAGAAATCCACCAAATCATGTGACAGGAATCATTATGGCATTTGAAAGATGAGCGTATATAACAGGCAAGGAAGATCCTGTAAGAAGAAGTGCATTATGGGAAGAGAAGGATCCAGTGTTGGGATATCTCCAATACCTCTTCTGATTCTGACAAAGATGTAAAAATATAATTAAAATATTAACAGAAATAAGAGTAGCTGGTGAATATGTCTCTAGCATTGTCAATTACTGTGATAAGATCCGATCAATGCTAACATGTATTAGTCTCTTTGTTGGTCACTGTAATAATTATAATAAGAATTCAACCAATCTGTCCATCACGAGTGGCCAAACATTAACCAGGTTATAAGCTTTACTGCTCAAGTCTTTACTTAATGAGCCTTTATCATCATGGTGGAGTTTGATTAACTCCCATTGGTGTTGGATGATTAGCTAAAGAGGCTAAATACATCCTACCTCAGGTTACCTTACCTTGCTTGGGATTAGCACCAGTAGTGTGTCTGTATTGTGAGGGGACATGAGTGAAGTGGACACATGCCTCACAGGGAACTGCTCTACCTGTCACCACCACTAAAAAACACAAGGCAAACGCATGCCTGTCTGTAATAACTTCAGTGGCGTGATAGTTTAACTGCTGAGGCCTGAACCCTCGTCTGGAGGGAGGTTTGTTAAGCCTGAGCTTTTCCACCCCAGCTGCCCATGTCTCCGCTGGTCACGTGACCTGGCCTGGCTTTCAGAGAGGCCCTCGGCGTTAGCACGGGGGTGAAAAGGTCGTCGACACGGTAGCTCTCCAATCCGCCCTGGCGCACAGTGCTGAGCGCTGCGAGGTGGCAAAAAAAAGGATCATGGAAATGTTGATGTATCAAAAATAATAAAAAGGATTGATTGGAGAGCTGCGGTATCGCACACAATGGGGGATGTAAACCCATTGTGTGAGGATTTTCTTTCATGCCCTGTTCAACGAAAACTGAACCATTGTATATTGTCTCATTTGAGCTTGATTTAGTGGAAAATTACTCCCCTTGTACGACTGCAAGACTCAAACAGCGGTGCCGCATTCAGGACGAGGACAAATACCTTTGCATAATTCTGTATTCCCATGGCGGCGTGTTTGACACTGTTCCTGTGCCCTATCTGTTGGAGAGTGGGGGTACGCCTCCCCAGGCACGGTGGCTCGCACGTCACCCTGTGGAAGACTCGTGGAAGACTAACCTTGTATAATTAATGATGTAAAACGGAGGAGGATCAGAAGGAACATCCTGTTTTAATTGCTGTTATCTTGTTGGGTGTTTTACTCCGTCCCTGAAGGGATTAATTAGGCAGCAGAAGAATCGTACTTGGTGCTAAATGCAATCCCTTAGTAAAACACACATTGCAATTTAAGGTGCATCCAGTGTTCGACTTGGCTCGGCGTGCACGCCATCGCGCCGCATTTACTGGAGCTCCTGGCTGCAGGACGGAGGTAATGAGATGTTCTGAGTGATTCCCAGCATCGCTACTTAAATATACGTGTTCCACCCTCCTCCCTGTAAGTGAGCTGCAAATTGGTGTGTGCTACTTCAGTGAGTGTAATAATATTGTTTCATTAGTCGACACTTGAGACGATTCTTCATGACCAGCACTTCAGAATCACCACCAGACTGAAGCTGTAGACGAACGGGGCTTACATGTAGAATTATAGAGGAGACCTGCTCAAGTAGAATGCTTTGATTGGAAAGGAGTGGAAAGATCTGACATAAGAAGTCAAACATTTATGTCAACAGAAGAAATATTCACATTCTTAACTTATTTACTACTTACTTACTTACTAATTTAAATGTAAAATCTTAGATTAAGTGAAATAAGCATCATCGTCAACCATAAATGGCTCTGGATCAGGAGGAAAGACCCCAACTGTCCCCCAGGATGTTAGGGACACACATCTGTGGTCGGCTTGTCTTAGAGGACACCTGATAACACTCAGGTGTACGTCCGATGATCTGTCCCTAACATCGTGGTGGGTAACATCTGCTCCCTGATCCCTGATATCTGCTGGTGCTGGGAACATCTGGCTGCAGTGGAAGACCTTCCAACATACGAGGGATACTCACCATCTTGTCCTGTGTTCTAAAACACAAAGTTGATTCCAGGCAGAAGAAGCTCAGTCGTCATCATAAGATCTGTTCAGAGACATGGCCCCACCAAATGTCCCGTGATGGCTTAGTGTGTCTTTAGCCATTATAACCACAACACTAGTTTTCCACAATATGAGGTGTTTTGAATGCCACAGACTGTTTTTTATCAGACTGATCAACGGAGCACCTCCAGGTTCCTGAAAACAAGGAGAAGATGTTTACATGAGCAACACATCGCTGGAATACCGTCACGGTGCAGATATAAACCCACTCACCGGTATCCACCACAGTCCACCTTTATAGCTGTGGTGACATCAGATTTTCCGTTATTGTGTCTACCTCCTGAGAGCCAGATGCTGAGACCACTTCTTTGTAAAAAAAAACAAATACTTTAAAGTCATTTACTGAAAGAACAACAACACATTCCTTTTAATGAGGCTGCAAGATGAGACCTGACGCAAGCTGCTCACACACATCACAGGGCAGGAAATGTGCTCAGAGTCCGTCCTCCTACGCCGACAGCTCAGACCTCAGACCAGCACTCGAGCGAGCATCATTACCCCAAATTACAGACACATCCACTGAACGACTCATGACATACTTCAATATCCACCATTGATTCCAGACGAGATGTATGAAAAGGAGTGTGAGGTGCCCGCCCCCAGGGCCCACTTAGTCCTGAGTCCAATAACAGTTAGACAGAGTTGGGGCTAATGGACAGGCTTATCAATGTGTTAGTCTGTTTCTCTCTATGTGTGTGAACCCCCCCCCCCCCCCCCCCACAAACACACGCACACACCACTGTAAACGCTACATCATCCTCCTGCTTTTTCCTTCATTCCCCTAATGAACAATCAGCGCTGGTCGCATTATTGCACATATGAGATTAATCTACTCCCCGCAGTGCACAGTGATGTTATTACAGAAAAATCAATGTCCCCCCCCCTTGTTGTTCTCTAGGGCTGGACGGGGTGTACGCACA
The DNA here is from genome assembly GCF_949316205.1 of Platichthys flesus. NCBI lineage: Eukaryota > Metazoa > Chordata > Actinopteri > Pleuronectiformes > Pleuronectidae > Platichthys > Platichthys flesus. Next base: position 18,820,655 of record NC_084958.1, on the reverse strand, counting down.
TCTGCTCTCATAATACAACTGCTGACCTTGCTGTCAGAGAGTGAGCCAGAGAGAGGCTGCGGCGCAAAAAAAAACGGCCGACCGGTGTTGTTTATCAGAGCTTTATCAAGCCTCCATGCCTCTCACAGACGCCTGTGGCTCAGGCCGACAGCCGGGGTGTACTCCGGCTGGAAGAGAAAAAAAAAACTACAGCCTGTGTAGCCAGGGCAGGACAACCTCTGCAGATTAAGATTTGACAGGGAATTGTAAATGATAGTGTCCAATCAGACGCCAGAGGAGAAGTCTCGGAGGGAATTCCACCACCTCCTTCAAATAAAAAACCTATGAGCTATAATTCATAAAAGGAAAAAAAAAAAATCTAATTCTTGACCTTCTCACTCTCAGATTTTATTAACTCCCATCATCACTAAAAGCACAATAGGCTGTGTGAGTGACCTTGTGACCTTTCGCAGGGGACAGGTCCATAAAAAACAGGGGGGGGGGGGGGGGGGCATGCATGCGGTGTGAAGGGAAACCACCCCGGTCAGTTTGTCCTCTCCTGGACTCTCTGCCTTGTTTTTTTTTTCTTTAGCAAACTTGATGTAAAGCCAACCACACAGATAAAGCAACTGTCACGTCTGCATGCCAGCAAATGTCAGCCAAGGCCACGTCAATAAAACTGACCTACAACCAGTTCAAGCCAAAATTAATCAGACGCTGGATATAGATTAGGGTCTATAAAAGAAAGTGAAGGTGGAATTTATATGTCTGGGAGAGCTGGTGAATTTGGGGATTAAATAATTATTTATTTAATAAGAGCTAACATTACTGGTCTTATGTCTTTGTAAACTGAGTATTTTGGGGTTTCAGGCTGTTGGTAATGAGACATTCAAACATGTCACCTCTGGTTAGCAGAGGGTTATGGTTAGAATTTGTATTATTTATACAAAGAGGAACATCATGTTGAAAATGTTACAGGCAAAAGAGACATTTCACAAATTAAAAATCACGCATTTACTTCCAATTTGAGATGATTTATTTTTCTTTAAATGTATCACCAGGAGATTCCTTGAGTATAATCATGGTAGTTTTTATTTTCCATGAGAAATCAGACTGAAAATGTAAAAGGGAAAAATGAAAAATGATTAATTTCATTGAGATAATCTTTTTATAGAAGAAAGAGCCAATGGTTGAAAGTAACTAAATAGATTTACACAAGTACAGTATTTAAGTAGCTATAATTGCAGTTTTGACATATTTGTACTTACTTGGGATTCTCGATCTGTTTCTTGTTTTCGATTTCACTACTTTCAGTTTCATTTCTCTGCTTCACACATTTCAGAGGGACATGTCGTGCTTTGTACTCGGCTTCATCTGACTCGTAGATAACGTACATTTTCAGATTAAGACCAGAACAATCTTGTGAAATAAGAAAGATTCCACTTTGAAAAAAAAAACATTTTCTCTCTGCTCTCAGCCTCTGCTGGAAGAAACACATTGGTCCCAGATTGGGTGACACAGACAGACACACAGATACACCCCCCCCCCCCACACACATAGAGGTGAGACCGACTGACAGATACACCCCCCAACATACACACAGACAGACAGATAGACACACGCGCACACACAATTGAGAGCCAGCCAGACACACACACACACACACACACACACACACACACACACACACACAGAAGGGAGACAGACAGCCAGACAGACACACACACACAGTTGGGAGATAGACAGACACACACACAGAAATTAGAGGCAGACACACACACACACACACAGATGGGAGACAGACAGTGAGACAAAAACACACACGCGCAGATTAGAGACAGATCGACACACACACACACACACACACACACATAGAGACCGTCAGACAGACAGGCAGATACACACACAAGCACACTCGCACAGACAGACAGACAGACAGACAGAAACACACACACACACACACACACACACAGACAGTCAGACAGACAGAGAGACACAAATACACAGGCGCATGCACACGCACACACACATAGAGAGACCGTCAGACAGACAGACAAATACACACACACACGCACAGACAGACACACACACACACACTTGCACAGACAGTCAGACAGACAGACAGACAGGCAGCCAGACGAGAGACGCCCCCGCATAGTTTCCGTCAGCCCGGTGACGTCTCCGCCTCTCAGCCCGTGTGCAGCGTGACGTCGCTCGGCTGTAGTGGAGCCTCTCGCTGCGTCTTGTTGACGGTCCTCTAGGCTCAGTACGGAGAAGAGCCCGGGAGAGAGAGGACGACACACGCCGAGACTCAGCCTCAGCGTCCAGGTAAGTGATGTTTTAAATACCGCCGAGCTTCCTCCAGGATGTGTTTGAACAGGGTGTGGGTAGCTGAGCTGAGCCGGTGGAGAATTAACGGTCGAGTTGGAATTGTGGAGCCGCGGTGGAGGCACGGAGAGAGGGGGGTCGAAGCTAACCTTGTGTAGCCTGCTGTATCGCTCTCTGTCCGGGAGGTTAGCCGGCTCTCGGTCCGCTCGGTGAGACTGTCCTCTCGGTCACTGTGTCGGGTTAGCCCGCGGACATATCCGCTCATTTATCAACCTCTGAAGCCGTGGGAGCTCGGGCCAGTCCGTGCTGCTTTCTCGCGGCTCCCACTGCTGAGGTGACCCGGGTTACATTAGCCTGCCTTCGCTCCCGGGAGCCGGGGCTAGCCTGGCTCATAGGCAGCCCACTACGCTGCTTTATCGCCTACTGTACGAGGGTAAGCTGGGGGTAGCTAAGCTAGCTCGTAGCATGATTAGCGCTGATTGTTGAAAGACAAGAATGCGCAATTTTGTATTATTATTTTGCGCATTTTAAAATATATGTTACATCTAAAAACCTGGCTTTATTAACGATTTTAAATAATCCCACAACCACTTGAGTTAGATGTTATTTGTCAATCCGGGGGGGATGTGAACGTTAAACCCGGGCGAGCTCTCCACCCGGTCGCCGCCGGTTGTTAACCCCGCCGTGCCCTCTTTAAATCGGCGTGTGCGTAGAGGCTCGGCCGCGGTGCCTTCCCCAGACCGGAGTGCAGACAGTGAATGTCATTATCAGCGCCGTCTGCATACCAGAGCCGAGGAGGCGAGGTGCAGTCTGGGGAGGAAGAGGAGGAGGAGGAGGGGGGTCGTCGCTGGGGATGGAGCCCAGCCGGAGCTTTATTATTATTATCACATCATTGCGCGGTGTCCTTGCACCAAAAGGAGGAACCAAGAACCCGTTAAGAAATGTGTCCTAACAGCCTCAGCCTCGTTTCCCCAGCGAACCGACGCGGGGCGTAGTAATGTCTGTCAGAAATACACGGATCCGATTGGAGGTTTTCGGCCAAACCCTTGATAATACAGCGGGCCGGATGGGGGGAGAAGCTGCCTCCCTGCACATCGTCATGTATGGCTCTCTGATTAATCACATTTTGCAGTGTAGTTGTTTTTTTCTTGCAATGCATTATCGTTTTTCACGGTGAGAGTTTCCATTCAAAAGCCCACTGACACCAGCCCGTATCGGCATCGAGCTCCTGCTCCCCCCCCCCCAGCAGCATTTCAGTCGGTGAAAAAAAAAACGGACGGGATGCTGAAATCTGCAAAATCGTGCAAATCCACTCACTGGGCTCATTTAACCCGATGTGCATCTTTTTAAACAATCCTTGCTTCGTCGAAATCTTAATTTAGTGCACATGTACTTTCATCCACTGGTTTGCACGACACCCTGAAACGCAATCGCTCGAGTAAATGCTGCATTTCGTTTGCTGGTGTCTCGGCATCATATTGCAGCAGTGGCCACCGTCAACTCCAATGCGTTTTAAATTGTATTGGGGAGGGGGGACGACGACGACCAGTTAAAGTGTTGTTTACCTTTTAATAGGGTAGATTTAGGCATTCCGCAGTGAAGCCCGATAATAATAAAAAGGGAAAACACTCCTTTCCACGCTGCTCGGCGTCCAGCTGTGAGGGGACTGAGCGAAGGGGACGACTGCTGTTAACGCTTTTATCAATTGTTTTTCACCGACTTGATGGGGTCAGCGTGGGGTAAGCAGACCTAGGGGAAGGCACAATATGGCTGGGAAGGGGCACTTTCATTTGCAAAGCGACATGTTTTTGCACCATTGTGTATCAGCCTTACATTAACAATGTAATGGGAGAGGGGCAGGGTGGGGGTGGTGGGGGACTTCGCTCAGGTTGTTATGTCTGGGCAACTGGTTTCGCTTGCTAAAATTCTCACTTTGCCCCTAGAAAGTGTGTTTCTAAACCTCTAGTGAAAACCCTGAATGCAAATGTCCCCTTTGGGTTCAATTACAAGGGCTGAAGTGTTTGTGTGAAGTATGGTAATGGCCATTTGGTTTAGTGGTCCATGCAAACAGCCATTGACCTCTTCAGCCCCCAACCAGGACAGCAGCCGTAAAGCATTTAAAGTCCTTATGGGTATTTAATTCTCCACAATCATTTAACAAAAAAAAAACAACATGTTAGTTTGTTATTCGTGTGAAGGAAAGGAATTGATTAGTTATAGTTTGGACAAGGACTGAATTCTTTTTCTGTGTTTTCTGAATTCCTCTTTTTTTTTTATGTGCAGGAAACGGATCAGAGCTCGTCAAACTTCAGTCAACAACATGCATGTGTCTCACAACCAGAAGATTTGTGTCATTTGAAAAGACTTAGGAGGGAGGAAAAACACTCTGAGGAATACAAGAACTCAGTCAGCTGACAGAAACAACAGTAACCCAGTGCTTAGACATGGCCAGCACCCAGACCAGTTTGAAAACCCCCTTCAAAGACTTGACCTCATTCAAGGGCAACATGAAACGGCTGTACAGAGAGCGGCTGGAAGACGCACCCATAAAGAAGCGACTAATGGCGGAGATCAACCTGAAGCGTCGCAGCACGGATTCCCTCCCCAAAACTCCCAAAGTGAAGAGGGAGCAGACCGAGGATCTGTGCCACGACCCTGACATGGATTTCGCGGGCCAGGCTGAATTGCATGTGGCAGGCTCTGCTAAAGCCCTGGACCTGAGCCCTGGGCTCAAACACACACTAGCCCAGTTCACCCTCAGCAGCCAAAGCTCCCTCGGGGGCCCAGCTGCCTTCTCAGCCCGTACCGGCCAGGAGCATTCCCAAGCCGGTATGCCCTCCCCTCCTGTCTTGGGAGGGGGCCCTCTGCTGGTTCCCTGTGACAGCTCCACTGAACTCACCCACTCGCTGCTGGAAGGGGAGTCCATCTCCTGCTTCGTTGTCGGGGGAGAGAAGCGTCTCTGCCTGCCCCAGGTGCTCAACTCTGTGCTCCGCGACTTCTCGCTGCAGCAGATCAACACTGTGTGCGATGAGCTCTACGTCTATTGCTCACGCTGCGATGCTGAGCAGCTGCACATCCTTAAAGTGTTGGGCATTCTGCCGTTCAACGCACCTTCATGTGGCCTCATTACACTGACGGATGCACAACGGTTGTGCAACGCTTTGCTGCGCCCTGGAGCGGCTTTGCCTGCCGACCCCAGTGGTAAGCTGTCGGCCCAGGGCCTGCTGAAGGAGAGTGAAGCCAGCTTCCAGGTGGAGCACCAATGTCTGGGGAAGTGCCAGGGTCTCTTTGTGCCCCAGTTCTACACCCAGCCAGAGGCGCCCTGCATCCAGTGTGTTGAGTGCCAGTTGCTCTTTTCCCCGCAGAAGTTTGTCATGCATTCACACAAGTCACCTGATAAGAGGACCTGCCACTGGGGCTTTGATTCAGCCAAGTGGCCCTGCTACCTACAACTTGCCAGGAAGTACGAGGGAACGCCCGAGGAACCCAGGCTCCAGCAGCTCCTTGATGAGGTCAAAGAGAAGTTCCACTACCAGCTCAAGAGGTCAATAGACAAAGTAAGTACCCATCAGAATGATACCTGTGTCTTTGCCTGTTTGCATGTGATCAAATGTCCTTCATCATCACTCAGCTTTGGAACCCTTTTAAAATTCTATTAGTCAGATAATGTCTTAAAGTTTCTATATCCGGATGACTACTTCCCCCCTTTTCTCTAGTATTCTCATATTCTTTGTGGCCAGCATGCTTGATTAGCCTAATGTTGGGCTGGTGTTTTCTTAAACCATCGTTGACCCAGTATGGGGGTGGGGTGGGGGGGGGGGGGGGTTCTCTGACCAGGTCTGATCAGATGAGGTTGGGGCAGCTGGTCACAGCTGAAGGGGACGTGCATCATTTGTCCCCTCAGGTCACCTGGAGGTCACTGGGAATGTCACTGAACAAAAGGCCAATATACGAGGTTCAGGAAGACACAGTTCATCTCCTGTGTGAATTACATGAGTACAAATAAAACAAATATTCTGGTCTGCCAGACAAAATAGATTGCAGATTTCCACATAGGTTGAGCAATTGGAAAGGAAATGTGGTACAGACTAAAGACAATGCTGATTGGTGAACTATATACAGAGCTTGTTAGGATTCGTTCTTGCTAGTTGGAAAGTAAAATGGCTCAATGGCATTACTTGTATTTCAATACAAAAAAACAAACAGAATATAGCAGAATCTTCCACATAGCACAATTTAGCAGATTCTCCTTGTTCTTGCTGTGTTGAGAAAAAAAAATCTTGTCAGTGCAGTATCTGCGCCACAAGGGCAGCCTGCTTATTGAGAAGTCAGCACTCAGTGAAGGGAAGAAAAGCTTTCCCTTCCGTTGTCTGGTTCGTGTCTCATGATGTGTGTCTGATCACGTTTTTTTATATGAAATTGGGGTTGTGTTTCTGTCTGATTGGTGTGGTGTGTTCACACTCAAACCCCCAGCTCGGATAGATTTTTAGTCGAATTGAAAAAAGGAGGCGCTTTAATCAGCCAGCTATAATTTTTTTTTACAAAAAGGGTCTATCCTACAACCATTACTGGCTAGGTTCATTAAAAAATATGGTAGAGAAGGTAGCACACTACGTGAGACTGTAGGGTATAAAGAATGGAGTGTTTTGTATCTTCGTCGAGGAGATGCAGGTTTTTTTCTCTCCTTGTCTGGTTAACTTGGTGTGTGAATGTGCTGGGAATAACATCTGGTGTCTTGTCGAGTGTCCCAGCCGCATTGCTGTCCCGCCTCTTCCTAATTGTCATCCTCTTGCCTTGGTTTAAGGTATTTGTCTTGAGAGACGTAGACTCTCTGTCTCAGAGTCACAGACATTTAAATACCACAGAGGAAACACAGGTACAAAGAAACATATGCTCAAGGTGGATGACGAGTCCCACTATCTTTGTGTGTATGCGTGTTCTCATGTCTGAGACATTGCCAACTTCAGTATGTGCAATACGATGCAATCTGGTGGTTAGTATGACACATTGTCTTTCTCACACTTTGCCAGGCTCTCTGGAGCCTCTGTCTCACCACAGTCTCGGGTTCCGTGCCCTCGGTTTGCAGGTGCTGAGGGGCTATTCCTCAGTCACCATTTGTTTCTCTTTTTGTTGTTGTCGCTTCTTTTTTGTTTGCTTGTAGGGACAATATTTTACCTTCTTCTGTAATATGTGTGGGTTTGGATTGACCTAAAATGGTGTGAAATGATACGCAACAGCCAAGTCCCTGTAGACAGATGTACAAACGCACAAAAGGGTAAATTCCTGGAAAGACAGTGGCCTGTGTGTCTACAGGAAGCAGGTGAACGTTGGCATCAGAGGAGGATGCCACTCTATTACCCCCACTGGAGCGGATGTATGAGTGTGTGAAAGATCATTGACCATAGAACGGGGTGACCTGGCAGTGTCCTGCTTCCCTCAGTCAGGACATAGGGGTTCCCTTCCAAGTCCAACCACTCTATGTTTGTGTATTTGTGCTAGTTTCTGTCTGTATGTGTGTTAGTGTGAGTGTGAGTGTGTGTGTGTGTTTAACTGAGCAGGAAGTGAGGCAGACGGACATGTCTCTCACCCTGAACATCCTACAGACTCAGTCCAGCTGCCTCCACTGCACTGGCTGTGTGACTCATACTTTCCACATCCCAGTGGATGTTAGTGGAAGGCCAGCCAGGCAACTTGTAGTCACACATGCTTCTTTCGAAAGACGGCTCACCTCGGTGTGTTGGTCTAACCCCGAATGCAGACCCCTTTTCCCAGCGGCCCTTATTTACACACGGTGTCAATGTGCACATTTACAAGCAGTTGATAGTTTTAATGAAGAGCTCTGAGACCTCTAGAGGAGACGAGACGCAAACAAGTGGAGCTTTCTGGAAGTTGTTTTTCCCACTTTCTCCAATGGCTACCAGTCCCATATCCTGTAGGGAGTGTTTGGTTTGAGAAGGTGCAGTTAAAAACTCCAGGGCCTGCTCTCTATAAATGGCGCTTTGTTCCCTGAGGCACTGCTTCCATGTCTACCTAACCCTGTTGTGTAAATACAGACAGAAGCCATCGACAGACAGCAACAAGCAGAAGCCGTACTGTTTTTTCAAGAGTTACTCAAGTGTCTGACGAACAATGGGTTCATTTTGCGGACAGGGGTTGTGACAGACACTTGTACTTTCCTCCGTGACAGGATTGTGTGTCCTCATTTGAATGGGTGTTTTTTTATTTTTCCCAACGAGACAGGAAGTAACAGAATTTCCAATTTGATGATCATCCCCGCCAACCTTGTGAAATATCTGTGTTGCTCAAGGGGCATTTCGTGTATTTGGGTTCTATGTTACCAGACAGCAAAACGGTGTATTACCAAAGTGTTTATAACAATTCAAGTAATTTTCACGATACAGATATACATAAATGTAAATTTACTGTTCAAAATATAAATAATTACACACAACTGTGATTATCTCTTGCTTGTTTTGACAAGAATTATAAGCTTTTCCAGGTCTATTTCCAAGTAAGAACCAATAAACTGATACACAAACTGATATTTTAGGAATGTTTCCGAACCCCAGCGAGCATAACCTCATGGGCGAGCAACATAGTGAACATAGCTGTGTAATGCGTGTTTGCCTCAGCCTTGTTTGTAGCGTTTTTCTGGCCCAGAGTCAGAAGTGTCAGACGGAGAGAACAGCCTTCCTCTGTCTGACTCCCCGCCTGGGCTGACACAGTGGCTGCGGCACAGACGGCAGACAGCTGCATCTCTCTGGCTTCCTCTATTTGCTATTTGAAAACCAGTGACTTCATTACCGCAGACCAGTGCAGCTGCACTCTCTGGCTGTCTCCAGGGCTGTCTTCTCGGTCTGTCTGTCTATCTGCTTGTCAGTCATTCTCTCGGGCTACATCTAATTGGATTTTGGCAGACATGCTAATCGTTCACTGTGCTTCCTTCGTATCTCTTCCTCCTACCTCTCCTTCCATCTTGACGTCAATCAACCATCTGCCTGCTTCTCGTGGGTTTGTGTCCTCGCACAACTTGACTTATGGCCTTCAGTCTGCTGCTCACCCATCATCATTTCTTTCTTTTGAAGCAGACAGTTCTGCCGTGGCCCATATGTGTCTGTAAATGGTCAGTATCCCCTGGGCCCCAATCAGCGGACAGTAACAAAATAAGCAGCCAAATGACCCGATTAGTCGATCGTTACATAAGCAAGAAGACCACTTGTGTGCGTCTGAAAGGCGGATGAGAGGAAAGCCAGTGGCTATTGATCGGGTCTCCGACCTTGATGGATGTGGCGAGTTGCTGGGTGACACAGACATTGAATAGAGGAGGAGATGGACGGAGGCAGGGAGAAAAAGGAAGAAGAGTGAAATTAGGAGACTTACTTGCGGTGGCTGCTGCCGGTTTTGCATAAGTTCCTAACTGTGTTGAGACATGTGCACCCGTCTCCCGAGTTAACCTCACCTCTGCTTCTGCTTTTGGCTGCCTTAATTTTTGTAACTCAGACAGGCAGCAAAACAGAAGTAGTGTCAAACAGACACAAAAAGGGTATATGTGTCAGAAAACAAAACATACCACCCCTGAGGGAGGCTCTTTTATAATAAAGTCAGAGATCTAAAGAGTATTAAAGTAAGAAGATGAGAGAGTAAGGCCAGGACATGTCGGTCTGACTGCCGTCGTCGTCACACACTGCTATACACTTTTTTTTCTTCCATTAATCCGGCCATGTTAGGGAGGTGGCTTCAGGGGGCTTGGGGCCCAGCTCTTCTTTCCCCGAGTTGAAAATTAACCTACCCAAGACCTGAGCTGAACCACAACCTTGAACAGCCCTCTTGGTCGGCCAATCACATGGGGGCAAGCTCGCATTTCCCCGGCCCTCTCCTTTGCCCCACACCCCACACCAAGACACTCGTACACATATTTCTATGTCTGTCTGTGATTTTCCAAAGAGCATTTATCCAACTATGCAGAACACACACAGGAACCTCTTTGAAAGCTGGCCTAGCGTAACCTACAGTCTATCATGCCTGTATATAGTTTGGTATATGGACAACTGTCCATGTTCCCTGTACACAACATGCTCCGCTCTGGCCAGTGTTTGCTGCCTGTTGTAAAGGGCTAAATGGGGCCCCGCAAAGGTGGGAGGGGCTGAGGCGAGGGGCCTCCGGTATGTCACCATTAGGTCATTGCCAGTATCGAAGCTCCATAAAAGCACTGCAGCTAACTGGAAGAACACCAAATGCATTACTTCTCAGTCTTTTTCTATAATAGATAGGAATCTTTCAAATTGTTTTGGTTTCGAATACAGCATTTACAATGGTCACAGGCCTTTCAGCCACATATGAGTTGACCACTTTAATTGGTTGTACAACCAGCTCACAGCTTTTCCTGTTCGCTACAACCCCACAGTTAAAAAAATAAATCTTTGGTCGGCTGGTGGTAATTCCCCGCCCTGGCTGCAGCTTGTTATTTTTGACTGTTTCCTTGGCTTGAGCTTCCCACCTCACTACCAGGAGAAGATAATGTGCTGCTGTGTGTATCTGATGTGCGGTAGCAGATACACTGGAGCCTGTGCAATGTCTGCCAGCAGTCTCACAGACTAAACAAACTGGCAAAGCCCCTCCCAGACAAATGCCCCATGGGCTTTTAAATGGCTATTTGCCAGTTACAACAACTCTCAACAACCACCAGTCCTCACACCGCTCGCGTAAGGCTAACGCTTGCTCAAATAAATCTAACCTCAGCATAACCTCGCAAGTTTAAGGAAAGAGTAGGAATGTCAAAGAGACACGATGACTGCACACAGCTGTTTATATGGTCTCATTTACGACTGATGGCCGAGGGCTAGCTGGTTAGCATGCTATGTTAAGAAGACATTTCAGCAACACAATATATTGATTTCTTTGACTTAAAAAAGTTCAAGCTCAAGCTCTGTGCATTCTGTCTATTAATTGTTTCATTGTTGTGAACTGAAATTCTTACCCGCTTTTGTAGCCCCCCCCCCCCAACACCCTCAGGGCAGCATACCTGATGTTGCCTTTGAGGAAAAGGAAAGTGAAAGAGAGGGGAATATAATGGGCTTTCATCTCAAACACGACTATAAAAAAGAAAGAAGCTTGGTTGTAACATGTATCACAAACCTGGTTGGGTTGTTTTGCATGGGACTATAATAATGGAAAGTCTTAAAAAAAAATAATTGACGTGTTGATGAAGAGATTAACCGTCCACTGTCTGGCGTCCCTGGGAGACAGTCAGGCGAGCAGGTTGTGATGGGGGCAGGGAGACGGAAGCGAGGGAGCTATACTGTAAAAGGACTCTGGGAGACAGCCAGCCTGTGCGTGTCTTGAGCAAGCAGACTTTGCACGTTTGCATTTGAAAGACTCTTCCGTGCCGCCTTCCCGCGGGAAATGGTGATTAATGCAGATATAAATAGAGAGATCCAGAGACAGCGCTTTCCATAGGAGCACCATATAGACAGCAAGGACACACACACACACAGAACGTATAGGCACTTAGACTCCCTCTCTGATATGTTCACCCACAATCCCAGTCTCCCAGACAGGGAGATAAACACAGGATATCAAAGGCGTGTCATGAGTCCCGCTGGGCTTCCACCCGGCACATTCACGACACATTAAGCTCAGCCACTACACTGATCAATTATGCATGTTGCAAACACCGGGAAATCATGGGAAAATAGTCAGTGTGTACGATTAAAGGAATCCCCATCTCTCCACTTTGCCAGTAATGTTCTGCGTGTTTGGTAATTGCCCGTCATTTCCATATTGAAGTCATCCTGCTTGAGATGCCTGATGAAGTGTCCACGTTCTTTTGTCAAATGGCCCCATGTGCTTAATTGCACACAACAATGGCTGCCAAGTGCTGCCCTGGCCCATGCTAGCTCTGACCTTCCGCCTACACACCAGATGAGCGCAGCAAAGATGCAAACTTGCCAGGCTCGGGTTGGTGATTACTTTTCCTGTTAGTCGTTTATTTTGCCGGCTCACCTTTGCTCCACTAACATTAAAGTCCAACAGTTTCTTTCCCCTTCAACTGCTGGCCGCCTCTATACCCTTTAAATCCCCATCACACCAGGGGTCTGAAAGATGTTGCTCAGGACGAGGCTGTAAAATTTGCAACTGGGACACACTCTGCCTTAGTGAAGGTGGAACGAGTGACATTTTGTGATTTACCCAGACTTTTGTTTCGTTCTGTCTCTTCCCTGCTGAATGCTGATGTGTTTATCCCGCCGCAACTCCCATCTGCATGCTGGCTGACAGGGAATAGTCTGTCTCCCTGATATTTCTTATGGAAGACACAGACATACAAAGATGCAGGCGCCGCTGCCTCATATTCCCCAGGGCTTCATACCAGCTCATCTAGATCCTGTTAATAGAGCGCTGTTTCCCTCTGGATCCTCAACAATCCCACTGCAATTCTCTGCAGCATAGGATACGTAGTAGACAGTCCTCAAGGTCATTGACCTCCGGATGCAATTAATTACATAATGGCTTTTAGAATGTACTAGTATAGTATAATATAGCAGTGTAAACTTCATCTGTGGAGGCCAAATTAAAAGTTGCATGAGTTGACGCTGGGCAGTAAACAGCATCCTTGCATTCAGGTAAACACTCAAGTCCTTCCTCAACTCTGCCCAAGCAAGAGAGTGTTGTGTGTGTCTGTGTGAAGCTCTAGTTGACTCCTCATGTGGCACTGATTCTTTGCGTGTCCACCTCGTTTTCTGGCTTCACCGTTGCTCACATTCACAGAGCCTTGCTGCTGGAGCGACTTGGCCAGCATGGAGCCTTGTTACCCTTGACTTTATCCTTTGAACAGTGAAGCATTGCACTCTGGTTCCAAGTCTTGACTGCATTTTCGCCAGATCCTGTGACAAGTGCACTTTGCAATGCCAGACATTTTCTTTGTCATCACTATTACAATGTTCTGGCTGAGATGCATCCTGACACGGGATGAGGACATATGTGCTATACTTCTGAAGAAAAATGACTCAGGTTAAGGGGAAAAAAAATGTTGCCTCCAGTCAGATGATGCTAGATTTTGGCAAGGTTGCCTCATACCGTTTGTTGCTTTGGCAGACACCCTCATTTTCTATTCAGTAAATATCTGTGCCCCATAAAACAATTAAAGTCACTGTTGACACTTAAATTCAAGCTTCAAACTTTGTGTCCTTGTGTTATCGTCAATGACAAAGTGTCAGACTGTGACTTGACCATGACTGGAGCTTTGAATGTGTCCGCATGATGACATCTCTTGTCAGGCAGATGAGACATACACAAAGACACGCAGCAGCACGGGACACAGTGCAGATGACAGTCCGCTGTTCATGATTAAAGGAAGCCAAAGGGGTTACCCACTGCCAGAGACACGCACACAAATGCAACCGCTGCCATCCACCACTTCCTCCATTCACCACGCCAATTCTATCATGCGGCGTGAGTCACAGTGCTCCATCAGAGCTGTGGTCTGCTCTCCACTCATCAGCGTCACGGTGGAGCCAGGTCAAAGATTTATCACCGTTCCAGTCTCTCACTCAGTCTGTTTGATGTACGCCCAGGTGTGTTCACTTAGAGCTCTGACTCAACCGTAATGACATTTACCAAACACAGCCGCACTTTGCTTGGGCTGTTGTCAAGCTCGCCTCAGACAGTGACTGTTTCAATGAGGAAAGTCTGGTGATCAAGTTAGTGGACTGTGGGTTCACCTGTCATATTAATGTATCAAGATCGATGCAAGCAGAACGGAAATAAACAGCAGCCTCTGGGCAAATGCTGGTTGATTTTGTATGTTCATTATTCACTATTGAGGGGCTTTTAATTTTGATAATTCAGGTTTCTTCATATTAAAAGTATATATATCTCCTGAATTCTGCAGTCCTACCTTCATTGTGAAAGTAGAGAGAATAGTATTCTGAGACTTGGTTTGATAAAAAGAGTTTGTGACAGAGAAATAGAGGGAGAGTCATGGAAGCTGATGGATTTGCATTACAGGACCTGTGTGTGTGTGTGTTTGTGTGTCTGAATGTTTGTGTGTGGGAGCGACAGGCGGGCCCGAGGGGCCTGGACAGCAAAGCCAAGCTGCCCATGCAGAGTCGAGCAGTAGAAGCTTCAAACAAGCTCCTGCATGTAATATGGATGAGTCCAGAGCTCCCTGCAGAACAGTCAGAGGACCCTGGGCCTGTTCGGATGTAACTGTCTGTCTGTCAGTGTGTCTGTGATAGATTTAGCCATGCAAGGCATTTTGGCCAGGTGGATCTTTCTCTTCGTAGAGCTGTGGCTGTATCGGGGGGGTCAGTCTCTTTACCCTCATTCCCTCTCTGACTTGCCCTCTCGTTGCAGACAGTGATAACCAACCAAGCGTTGACATTTACTGCAGTATCCCACGTTACAGCAGAGCAGCCTCCTGCGCTGAGGAGGAAGTAAACAAACCACAGATCGATATTATGACTGCACACTAGCGCGAGGGAAGAGGGGATTTCAGTCTGAGGCCACTACAACTCTTGCGTTTATCACTCACTTATTCAAATGTGAAGCCTATATTTTTCTTTAAACTTGTTTGTAGAGATGCATCACGAGAAATACGTTTTTATTTCCACCTTTCACCTTTCACCCAGAAACTTGAGATAATTTTGGCATCTAATTGCTTCAAGTCTAGACTTAAAATGGCAATCAGCCCAAATTCTGATGAGCTTGCTGTTGCAGAGTCTGATTGAGACGCAGAAAGGCTGGTGCATGCAGGCCTCGGCATGTTTTTTGAGGCATTCTAGTGAATGCTGTGTAATTTATTGCAAAGACAGAGGGTCGGGCAGTGTCTCCATTTTGTGTTTTCTCTCTCTGTGTAGTGATAGCAGTTCACTGCTGGCTTGCTGACAGCCTCTCTCGGCTTTCAGTCTGCTTAGCAACGCTCGCTCACTCTGCAGTTCTCTCACTCCCCTCTGTCTCCAAGCACTCTGAGTTGTTTCATCCTTTCGAATAGTAAATCCAGTTTCCTTGTAAAGAAAACCAGGCAGATCATTTGTTGTTGTTTTTTTTATGGCAGAATGTGTATCCCTAATTACTGATTTGAACCAGTAACCTACCTCCAAACAATGTCTTTTGGCTGTTAACTTCTCTTTAGTCTTTCTCTTTGGCTTTTTAGAGATGGTGTAGACCACACACACATTGGCCTTTGCTTAAGCTCAAATGATGAGTACAGTCATCTTCAGACAAGACAAGGGCCCACTGGCCTCATTCTCAGTCCATGTGTTCTCCTGGGAGCCTGAAGTGTGTTTGCTTGTGTGCACGACAGTTTGCTTGCGGTAAACTACGTCACTCTCCTCGTCCTCCTACACTGCTTTTTGATGGAGCCGCTGTTTGATGGGTTGACTGTTTACTTGTGTGTGTGTATCCGTGTTTAAATGTGTGTCTCCTGGCCTTGTTGACTCACATAGGTGAGTCTTGGCAGCTTTGGTAATTAACACACTGGGGGGGCAGCGGGGAAGGAAAGTAGAGCACAGACACACGCTGAGCTGCTGTGCTAGAGACGGCGAGCCGCACATGTACAGTATAGTATGCTCTCTTACACATGGATGATTTGAATGCCCTTCACTGACTCAAACATCAAACATACTTCAATTTCCTCGTGTGTGTGTGTGTGTGTGTGTGCAGATGGGATGAAAACCACTGACCACATTTTGAAGAAGAGCTTTAATGCTTCATGTTTAACATAATAATACATCTTGGGGGGGAGGGGGGAGATGAGGTTCAGATATCATATGGATTTTACAGTCGGAAACATTAGGCCTTCACATAATACGCGATGCAGCCGCTGAAAGGACAAACAGGAAATTTTCCGATATCTAAAATCTCTCACCCTTCACACTGAGCTTATCTCTCACAAGGCTGAATCATAAATCTTAGCTGCATCAACGGATCTAAATTTATCTTATTTTTCTATATACTTACTCTGTTCACGAAGTTACCAGCATTGTTTATTCTGCCTGAATAAAGGCCGAAAGATTTCAATTTGAATTTCAGCTCGATAAATGACTTAAATTATTAATGATCAGAGTTGTTTTGGATTAATTTCCCGTCGACCAGATAATCGATCTGCACTAATTGTCACCGTGGTCATTATGGCAGCTAGAAGCTTAGTAATCTCAATAATACTCTGTAGCAGAAGAATTCTATGTTTTTGAGATATGAACAGGAAATTAATTGTGTTTAATAATTTAGGAAAAAGGATAAATTAAGCCCTATTTTTAGCCAATCAAATGTCTCCATTTGATTGTTTTTCGTAAACCTCTTGGATAGTTAATTTAGTATTGTTGGATTTTGGACTGATGGTCGGACAAAACAAGACTCCCGGAGAGGCCATATTGAACTGCGATTGACATTTGGTCCATTTTGTAAGACTCAATCCATAACCTTAACAATTAACTGATCAATGGAAAATGTAACTGGCAGATCAATTGATAATAAAAATAATCATTACTGTTGATGGTGTTTGTGAGACAGGGTGGGGGGTGGTACACCTCAGACAGTGTGGCCTAGTGTATTCCAGTTAGACAATTTGTCCATTCATGAGGTAACATTATTACAGCCCTGCTCATACTGCAGTGAATATAGACTTGAGGCGCCCGCCTGGGATTTGGCTGTGAAACATGAGAAACAGAATAGAGAGACAAAGAGAGGGAGAGAGATAGAGAGAGAGCGAAAGAGAAAGAGAGAGGGGGGAGATGAATAGAAAAATTGATCGAGAGAGTTTAAAGAGGCTGCTTTTTATGTAAAGGATCATAGAGGAGTGCTGTCGCTAGTTTCCATATTAAACGCCTGTGTCTGTGGTGAAGCTTGGGTTTGGTGGACAGAGGGAGGGGGGGGGGGATTCTCACTTTTATAACTTGCCTCATTTTCACTCATAAATTCCCACTAGCCGTTTCTCCATTCAGTTCCACTGGCTGTAGCTTTCAAGGCTGGGTGGATTGTAAAATGGCTGACTGGAGCAGTAGCTGTGGACGAAGGCGCTCAACACATTGGCAGGGAGGGGAAATGCTCAGTGTGTGTGTGTGTGCGTGTGCATGTGCGGCTGTGTGTGTGTGTGATGACTGTCTAGACAGATCGCCCATGTGACGCAAAAATGTGCCCGAGGCCTGAAGCCAAAGCAAGTTGGGAAGGAACCTGTCCTTATCTCTCTCTCTCTGTGTGTGTGTGTGTGTGTGTGTGTGTGTGTGTGTGTGTGTGGCATGACTAGTCTGGCTGATCGTTATCACTATGCTTGTCTAGCTCTGCTGTTTTCTCGTTGTGTTTGGAAAGAGGGAGGAACAGGTGTGTGTGGTTGAGGGGAGGCACAAACAGACAGACAATTACATGTTGTCTTTGCACCTTTTTTTTATTTCTGTCTCTACTTCCCTGTTTCCCTCTGTCACCTGTTTGTCTTGCTGTCCACCTGTCAGACCTGTCCTTGTCTGTGTCCTGCTGTTTTATGTCTTGAAACGATTGAGTAATATCTCAGTTTTGGGCAAACAAACAGGTCTTTTTTAAATTTTATTCCCTAATACACGACTACAACTGAAGATCTTAGTATTCCCCTCAGGTAACAAGTCAAGAACTGAAAATCTACATTCTCTTTTCAGTGTTGAGTTAATGAGAGTACTTAAAACCTCCACTTTTGCTGCCTGCTTCCCCTGTGGGCGTTTATTGATTTGGCCGCTAAAACAAAGTGCAGCTCATTGGCTTAAGACGTTCATATCAAGAACTCTAGTGTCCGAGTGGGGGTCGGTGCGATATATAATATATAATACGGTATCCCAAAGAAAGACACAAGGTCCATATGTCAGATCTTAACTGCGAGCAAATTAACTTTGGAGCCACGAAGCTTCAATATCTTATTGTTGCATGGTTTGTCCAGGAAGTATATATATCTACGTATCTGTATCTTGATCTTTGACACAGTTGACGACCGCAGCAGAGCAGGATGTGGTTTAGAAACAGACAGGGCGTGACTGGCTGTCTCTGAGCGTCTGTGTATGTGTGTTCCTAGTTCCCCTTGTGTGTCTGTGTGTGAGGGCGAATGAAAAGCACCCAAATAAAGGCTGTTTCACTTCCTCCTGCGCGAGGAAAAATGAGAATGAGCTGCATTACTGCATCCTCATCTGCTGCCTGCCGCTCTCCTTTGCCCTCTGCCTCCGCTTCTTGAATGCCAGGCGCATGAATGGCTCAGGGGGGGGGGGAGTAGAAGGAAGAGGGGGGAAGAGGGAGGATGGGTGGCACAGTTATTGTTTCTGAACCCCTCTGTTTCTGCCCCGTGAACGAGACCGTGGGGATCACCAGGGGTTTGGTTCAGTTTTCATACCCAAGCCCTGACGCTGGCGTTTCAGCACATGCGACGACCTCAGTGTTAATGTTTAAGGGCACACAAGGGATTTTAAATATACTTTAAAACACACACAATTACACTCCAACACAGGCCGCCTGCTCTGGGATGAAAGGTCAGAATAAGGCTTGCACACTCTTTATTGTGCCCTAGATAAGATTTGCCATCAGGCTTGTTGAGACGTGTTTTGGTTGTTTGTTTGTGTCTATGTGTGACCGTGTGTTTTAAATCCAGGGCAGAGTCTTACAGTTATTTCTGTATGATATCTTTTGAAAAATCTATTCCTGCTTCCTGCTGAAAACAACAACACACTGATACTTTTTCGAATATCCTAATGAAACTGATAAAATATTTGTTTATTCTGCTTGATAAAGGGACTCTGTGTACCGTGTACTGATTAATTCAACTCTTTTTGTGGCTCCAAAATGTTCTCAAAGAGTGTCATGTTCCGTTTATTAGTAGTTTTGGAAGTTTGTTTTTACTGATCACTCTGCTGAATGTGTTTAATTTTGCTTCTACATTTTTAAAACTAAGATTTGCTGAATGGAAAATGCATCACTTCAATGTATGTGTGTGTGTTTGAGTGTGAGTGTGGTGCAGTGCAAGCCTTGTATGTGTTTTATTATACATGTTTGGAGACAGGATGTGTATTTATAGCCGAGAGTAAATGTGTGTGTGTATGCACGCACTGAGACGGCAGTCATCTGGAGTGTCCACGTGACTGAAGTGGAGACGGAGAGGGGAGGAAGAAGAGATCTTGACCTCGGACTTGTTTGCAGTCTGCGTGGCAGTGTGTGTGTTTGTGTGCGCCCGTGTATGTGTGTGTGCGTCTACCTTCAGCTTCGATACATATAAATCACACCAAAAGTAGACTAACCGATAAAAATGTCTTGTGAGCTGGGACCATTAGAGACTGGCAGGAGCTGAAAGAGACGTTCTTACATCGTCTGAAGTTTTCTGCTGAAAAAGAAATTAAGTCTGAAACCAGCTTTTCTTTGATCATATGATGGCCCTTTCACTAATTATGAACATTATGAAATCTAATGCTCAGAGCAGTGACAAAATGAACATAATGTAGAGCTTAAAGCAACACATTTTTAGATTCTTGTTTACCGTTAAGAGAAGCTCACATGTTAATGTCCGCCTCCATTTCGATTGCCCCATTGATGTAAATATCCAGCTGTAAAGAGAGGCAACACGTGTTTGTGTTGTAAATAAGATGTTAGTGCTTTACACAGGGAAACGCAGATAGAGCTCTTTGTATAAACACAAGGCTGCTGCTAAATTGCCTTCACTTTCCGCCATTGTCCGGTATGTACGGTATGGTAACGTATGTTCACGCATGTCTGCGTTTATGAGTGCCTGCTTGTTATTGTCGGATTCAACAGCACTCCGGCAACACAGACACAAGGAAAAAAACACCTTCTGCTCCATTTATGCATCGGCTGGAGAAATGTCATGTGTGCTAATGGTCGGGGGACCTAACCGAGGCTCCAGAAATGGGTCACAAAGTTCACATGGCCGTGTGTGTCATGTAGCTGTGCATAGCGGTCTGTGTGTATGTGTGTATCTGCAGCGGCAGGCAGACTGCTGGTGATTAGGAACAACAGGGCAGAGTTCAGCTGAGCGAGTGTGTGGAATGCTAATCCACATTGTCATAAGGCGAGCTTCAGCCTGACAAAGGACTGGAGACATTGTGGGGTTAGGGGGACTGTTTGTGTGTGCTTGTGTGTGTGTAAGTGTGTGTTCGCATGTGTTTGTGTGTCGCATAGGCAACCCACATAAGAGAGGAGGTTCATTACTGCAGATTAGGCCTCAGTCGCAGCATGGTGTGCGTTAATAAAGCACATTGGGGGGTGGGGAGGTGGAATGTACGAGAGAAAGAGAGAGAAAGAGAGAGATAGAGAGAGAGAGAGAGGGACGGGCAGGAAAACTGTTGAAAATGTGCAAGCGTTTGCACCCGCACACATTCATTAAGGAATAGAGAGTGTAGAGGAGCAGGAATAACGAATGGGGGTGGGTGGTGGGTGTTGGGTGGTGGGCGTTAAGCTGTCAACTGTCAGGTAAGCGGGAATTACAGGGAGAGACATAGGCAGCCATTAGTGGAACACACGTACATGTATGGTCCATATGTACACACACACACGCACACGCTTTGTGTTCGTAAACACGCACACGCACACAGTCCCACCTTTTAATGAGCTGTCAGTCCTCTCATCAACCGACATCTGCTGCTGTGGGGTCAAGCACATGAAAGACCCCTGGACGACCTGGTGGTAATGTCAGTTGGCCTCGTGCGCTGCCTCTGTCTGTGTTTGTCTCACACACACTTGTGCGGGGAGAGGGACACATTGGAGCGTTGGTGTGCATAGGGGGCAATACACACTGGCACACACACGTTCAGACAACCTTGATATTGGAGGAAATCCAGCTGACAAGGGTCCAGCTCACCTCCGCCACACCACTGCAGTGGGTTTATTGTTGCTTCTGTCAATTCTCCTCTCTCTGTCCCCTCCTTCCCTGTGTCTGCCCCGTCCCATAACTGTCTCCCCTCTTCCTCCCTACCTCCCTCTCTCCCCTCTGTGCTGCAGTGCTGCTTTCTGGAGTAAAAAAAAGGAAAAAACACCAACCACAAGCGCTCATAAGCAGACAAGCCCCCTTCTGTACACACAGACGCAGAGACACACCTGGCTACGCATATGGCTGGAGCCTTTTACATTTGCATGCACATGCTCATTCTTTCATGCCGTTGTAAATGTGGGACTTTCCCCCACATACAGTACACATGAATTCACACGCTCACAAGTCAGGAGTAGTAGTTGTCTTTGAAACGGGCTACAGAAACAGAAACGTGTTCAGAGTCTTTCAGTCTTTGAAATATGCCCAAGGTGAAAGATAGAAAACAGAAGAATGCAACAAATCCTTACAAACTTCGTTTGTGTGGATGTGTGATGTGCATGTTTTGTGTGCTGTTTATCGCTGCTAAAGATGGTGTCTTTTAGAAAATATAGCACACATGAAAATCCTTTAGTCCAGCTGATGAACTGGTGTCTGTTATTCACTGTCCGACTGCGTGCGTGCACGTGTGTGTGCAGTCATTTTACCAGCTTTTAAAGGCTAGTAAGTCAATTATTGATGCTTTCTACAACCTCTATCCCCCTTCTCCCTCTGTTCGGCTCCCCGCCTTTGCACTTTTCTCTTCATTGGAATCCCTCTCTTCCTCTGCCCTCTTAACTCCTGCATCCCCTTTTCCTCCCACGTACTCTCTCCTCTCTAAACCCCTCTTCTTCATCATTTGTCTTTCTGTTGCTGTGTTCTACCTGGCTGTTCATGTTGCGACTTGGCTCCTCTGGTGCCTGTGCTACAAGTTAGTTTGGTTGTGGGTGCGTGTGTGTGTGTGTGCACGCTAACTGCAGGCAGCATGTGTGTAGTGTTAGGCCTGTCTGCCACAGATAAGCATCAACTCCATCAGCTTGTGGCCTCTCGCTGAGCGTGTCCTGGATTTGATAAAAAAAACACACACAT
This sequence comes from Platichthys flesus, assembly GCF_949316205.1. NCBI lineage: Eukaryota > Metazoa > Chordata > Actinopteri > Pleuronectiformes > Pleuronectidae > Platichthys > Platichthys flesus. Next base: position 18,798,460 of record NC_084958.1, on the reverse strand, counting down.
TTAGAGACGAACAGTTGCACAACTACACGCAGCACCACCAGTATTTATTCGAACACACATGGCTCCCGGGGTACCAAGCTGACACAATTAATTATAAAAGACAGTCAACACTCACATACATAGATGCATCTTGACGAGAACGCGACCCCTAATACGCTGTATGTGTAACGATGAATCACACGCACACAAGCACTTAATGACATGCCATGTAGTAGCCATGTTGACTTATCTGCACAGCTTCTCTTGTGTTTTATTCATAGACCTTCCCGAGCAGTCTCCTTCAGTCGCTGCTCTTTACTTATCCATCTTCCTGCCACTTTCGTCCTCTCCGATACTGTATCACGGCTGGTTTACGCTGTATCCGTCCCCATTTGTCTCCATTTTCTACCTCTTGGATGTCATTTGTCTCTATTTCCTATTGTTTTAATTCCATTCATCTCAATCTTGTCCCTTTCGTGACCGTGGTGGTGCCTCCCCCCCTCCCCCTCCAATTCCTTCCTCTCGTTCCCATGCTGCCTGACAAGAGTGTGCATCACTTTAATTGTTCAACATATTCTTACCACTGTCTCCTGTGTTACGTCCTTACTGTCAGTTTTGGAGTGTGTTTTTCCATCTGTATAACTCGTGCCCCCCCTCTCTCTGTGTCTTTCAGAAGGCTGTGGAGGAGGAGGAGAGCCAGGTGAGGAAATCCTCAGCAGACCTGTGCTCACCCAGTGGCAAGATGGCCAATACCTACCCTGCGAGAAAGGTCAGTCTCTCTCTCCCCCCCCCCCCTCCACCACCACACACACACAAACACACACACACACACGTCCGTCCGTCCGTCCGTCTCTCCATCACCTCCTACTGCTCCAGCATCCCCTCCTCTCCCCCTCCTCTACACACAGGTCAGCTCTCAGGGTCACCACCCCTGTCCCCGCTGACAGACACACACCCTGTTCACCCATTCATAGCGGCACACTTCTGCTCTCTGACCGGCCAGGAAAACACACACACGGTTGCTGGAAAGGCTCTGCTCTCTCCCACCCCCCAGCCCCTTTCACTTCACACACACACACACACACACACACACACACACGCACACACCCACACACACACACACACACACACTGACTTTACATTCACACATGAGGAAAGTAGCTCTTCATCATGATTGTGACCAGGATCTTTTTTCTGCAACACACACGCACACACACACACACACACTCTCTCATCTGATGCCTGATGGATGATCCCTTATCCACATGTATGCATGCATATATTAGCTTTATTAGATAATGGCACTGAGAGTGCCATGTGCAGTACAGCACATTCCCATCTCCTCCTGCTGTTTCTCTCTCCATGGAGTCATGAGTATGCATGTATGTGTGTGCGTGGCCATGCATCTGATTGCCATTGTGATAATTCACCCATTCAACTGAAAAATTGTATGCAAAGATCAATAAAAGTAGATGGATGAGCTGCCATTGTGCCTCTTTGTGGCTGCAACACAAAGGCTGGAAAAGCCAATGTGTTGCTGTGTTGTATCATATTTATATGCGTGTGTTTTTTGTTTTCCACAGGGAAAAACATCTCCACCTGCTTTGGTCTTCAACCGTCTTTTTTCGGACATTAAGGAGGAACCAGAACACCCCACCCTGGTCCATCCCAGGTACTACATCATATTAACATTGATTAAACAGCCCAAATGCCCCATGTTAAGGTTTACGTTAGTTTTTTTTTTAAATAAAGGATTGATATGCAAGTTATTAAATAGGAAAAAAGACCAGCACATGTTCCCAAAGTTTAAACTGTAAACCAAAGGTCGGAAATATTGTTTTGTTGGACATTAATAAATTGTTTGACCTGATAAATCTTTTAGTGTATGGATTGTTCGAAATATTGGCAAAATAATTTACGAGTCCATTAACTTGTCATAACATTATCACATTTTCCATTTACGTTCAGATATGAAAAATAAGTGGAAACAATTACCTGATCATCAAAATAGATGTTGATTATATACAGGACTTCACAGATTTTGTTGTCAGAATAGGATTTTTCAACAGACGGTTGGTCTCTAAGTGATATAATGAGATTGCTGTTTAAAGTCAGTCTGGATTTAGAAGTATGTTTTGCTGGAGAACATTAAAAGCTCTAGTTTCTTTTAACTGTGCATTATGAGGAAGTGAACTGTGCCAAACTGTTAGGTTGTGTTAGTTGCCAAGTCGCGTCAGGTTTCATTTTGAAAGGTTTCTATCAGTTTCTTTTTTAGTAAATGTAGTTCCCATCCAACATTTCTTGCTCAGTTCCCTCTTTGTCCTCTGTCCTTCATCACATGAGCTTCTCATTTCCCTCCCTCCTCCTCCTCGGGTCCTCTTTTCCTCCAGTCTTCCCTCCCCAGACCACACCAGTCTGTGTTTGGGCCTAGTGCTCTGCTAGCTCACACAGTAATCTGACCCAGATTAAAAGGTGGAATTAGATGGTTTATGGCGCCATAGCTACACGCGACTGCTTGACATACTGACCATGGGCCAGACTAAATGGCAGGATTTAGATTTCTGGTCACCTCCGGCATTACCGGACGGTTACGCATCTCAAACCAGTCGTGGCTTGTACAGAACGAGTTGGAGCATGTGTATCTGCACAGCTTTAGTAATAATGAAACGTCTTGCTAGACATCCACAGCACTTAACGTCCTATTTGTACCAACATCCATTAGCACCACACATGTCAAATAGGAGCCATGCTTACATTATTCAATCACATCTTTGGCGTTTCATGTGAATGAGTTTCAGATCGTCATTCAGGCGAACAGGCAGCGCTTATTTCCATCCAGAGCAGAGGGAGCCAGGCTGGCTTGGTTGGTTGGTAGTGCTGTAGTTTTTCCCCACTGAGCTGTCATGCTTAACCTAGTTCACAGCTCCAGCCTCAGCTCTGTCTGGAGGGGGACTGCTGTTGGGGGAGGGGTTCAAAGCTTCTTCTCTTCTTCTCCTCTTCTCTTCTTCTCTTCTTCTCTTCTTTTCTCCTCCTCCTCCTCCCTTCACACCATGCAGCTAGGAATGGACAGATAGTGTTTGCTCAGTGGCTTCAGTGCATCTCCAGGCACTATCTCTCTCTCAGTTGTACCCACTACCTGGACATGTGTGATAAGCTGAAGGTGTGTTTGGGCTGATACCCTGTAAACACATGATAAGAAATATTCATATTTCTTTTCTTCAGACTCTGCACTTACTTTAGGCTATACCTTTCACAGCCGTAACTCTTTTATTGCTCTGATTCCGTGTTTTTCCTGATGAGTTATTGCAGTCATATTTGTTGCTTAATGTACATCAGCATTGTAAAGTCCATACCTCGTAACATTTTATGGTCTCACTGCAAACATGAGAAGTATGTGAAAGGTGACAATGCTCCCATCGTGACTAGAAAAACTAAGACAAAACGCATGCTTGTGTCAGTCCGTACGTTATCAGCAGCTAACCCCACCTTTGTGTGATGAAGGGAAGCCAGGTCTTTTAAAAAATTGTCGTTTCAGTGCTATTGCACGTTCAGTATCTTGTGTAAAAATTGTAAAAGATTTATCTACATGTTAAACCAGTTCAGTATTTAAACGTCTTTTCTCTATCTGCTTCTCTCTCCCAGTTACTACCTGTACACATATGATAAGATGGTGGCTCCCAACATGTCTCTGCAGCATGAGGCGGAGATGAGCCAGGAGATGCTTGGAGCGCTGTTGAAACACCACTACAGCCGCAGAGTGCTGGGCCACGACGAGCCACCCATGGGTCAGTCCTGATACACACACTACTAAACATATACACACACAGAAAGGCAATTATTCCCCTTCCATACACAATTCCAAACATATACACTAGACCATACAAACGCAGACTCCATATCAAAAGAACATGTGATCAAAAAACATTAGATTTTAGCTTTTTGATTTCCAGCCTTCCTTGACATGGAGTTGTCAAGAAACACTGACGAAAGCACTGAGCGATGGCGTCTGACCCATTTCCAAACCTTTAAATTTGTATGTTATAATCAAAAGCAACGCTCTAAAATAGAAAAACACTATTCATCAAACCCTTTCTTGCTTGACGTTCTGGTGAAAGTAAAAGCAACAACCAACTCTGTGCGATTATGTCCATTCATGTAAGAAACTGAAAACAGCAGAGCAGGAAAATAGGTGAAAGGGCGGGAAAATTACCCCCTATTTATCCATTAAATCATTGACTTTGGAACTACAGTGGTTGTGTAGCTAGATTTCCTTTTATGAGATGACAAGTAAAATCATCTTTGTGTGAAAACATCCCGATGAATGTGATTGAGGATATTTTTTAAATCTAACGTAGAAGAAAAACTAGTTTATAAATATATATATATATATATATATATATATATAGGGAAGGAGGTGTGAGTTAAGTTTTCCCAAAATGTGGGTTGTTTCTTTTGAAAACCAAAAATTTACGAATGAATTCAATAATAAATGATGAACGATGTGAATGACCGTAAAATAATGAGCTCAAATAGTAACAGTACTAAAACGATATAACATATAAATTCAGGGTGTGGGAGGTCATCCTTCACTGTGGAGACAACGGATTTTAACCCTGTGTGTGTTTGTATTGTAATGTACATTCTGACTGTACATACACACAAACATGGCTGACACATGTCGACTATAAATACATCACGCATGCACACGCAGCAACATGACCAGAAGAGACATGCAGATCATGTACATCTAGCACAGTGGAAGAGCTGACACGTGCTTACTGTAAACATACAACCACCGCCAACACACACACACACACACACACACACACACACACACACACACACGCGTAGCATTGCAGCCTGCAGCGACACACATAATCATGCATTGACCTTCACATAAAGACTCTAGGGAAACCTCACGATTGAGCAAGAGGGGTGAAAAGGCAACGACCTCCTCTCTGTACTGTGTGTGTGTGTGTGTGTGTGTGTGTGTGTGTGTGTGTGTGTGTGTGTGTGTGTGTGTGTGTGTGTGTGTGTGTGTGTGTGTGTGTGTGTGTGTGTGTGTGTGTGTGTGTGTGTGTGTGTGTGTGTGTGTGTGTGTGTGTGTGTGTGTGTGTGTGTGTGTGTGTGTTTATGTGCACATTAAAGTGTGTATATTAAAGCTGCATCAATAAGAGGTATGTGTGGAGAGAGAGAGAGAGAGAGAGAGAGGGTGAATCACAGCAGTAGAGTTCGTCTGCCATTATTACGCCACGTATGACTGCCAGTCTCTCTCTCTCTCTCTCTCTCTCTCTCTCTCTTTTCTTAGCTGCTATCTCATCTTCCTCTTCCATCCTTCCATCCATCCATCCAATGCTTCTTTCTTCTCTGGCTGCCTTGATCACCACCTCCCTCTCAGTCTGCTGTCACTTCCCCCATCTCCTCCTCCTCCTCCTCCCCCTCGTCATCATCATCATCCTCCTCCTCCTCCTCCTCCTCCTCCTCTTTCTCTTTATCCCTCTCCCAGTCTATCTGTGTGCCTTTCACTTTTTCTGTTGTGTGCCCCCCCCTCCTGTTTTTTTCTCCGTTTGATCCACAACCAAATGACTCACTCCTGCTATTTGTTTGCTTCTACTATCATGCGCGTGCGTGTGTGTGCTTTGCAGATCATGTATGCGAGTCTGTATTTGTGAGTGTGTGTATGCACATACGAAATCCACCTTCAGTCAGTAAATGAGTGTCCTCTCCAGTGCCAGACAGGCTGTGTACAGAGCATGCTGTTTCCTGTCACACACACATACTGTATGAATACATTATTCTGGTAAACAACCCACTGTTCTCGTGCTCTCTCTCTCCCTGACACTATTTCTGCTTCTCTCTCTGTCTGTGAGCTCACTGGCCGACACATGCCTCGCTGCAGCATCTGTGCACGTGTCTTTGTGTTTGGAAGTGCGACATGGCCCGTTTGATCCGTTACTCGTGATGTGCAACTTAAAGGCAACAGTGAGAACACAAGTCAGAGTTTGAAGGAGCCCATACAGAACAGCACAGCTCCCACACACGACCCTTTATTCCTCTCTTTTCTCTCTCTGTGTCTGAGGACACACATATACACGCGCAAACACACACACAGAATTGGTGGGTGAGTGGTTGGTTCTTCGGCTGTTGCCGTGCTTGTGCTTGTGTTAAAGCTGAAAAAGAGGTGTGAGCTTCTGTGAGGTTGTGCGAGGGTGTTAGTAAACGTAGGCGGGAGTGCGCGCCAGCTCGGCTCGCACTTCCGTCTTTTAACCACCTCCTATTCTTTTTGTATTTCTTATTTTATATATTTATAACTCCTTCCTCCATCCTCCTCTTCCTCCCTCCTCAGATCTTCACGCGTCGCCCCCTGTGGCTGCTGGCGCCGAGGAGGCCAAATCCCAACATGCCGCTGCTGCCTCGGCCACCGAGCGGGAATGCCAGGCCCAGGCAGTTTCCATGGAGACAAGCAGCCCGAGCTGCAAGAAAGCCTCCCACACCCCCGCCCACACCCCTCCTCCTCATCCTCCTCCTCCTCCTGCGTCGTTGTTGACGGCGGTATCGGAAGTAGTGGCTAAAGACACAGGCCCTGCCACAAGCGGCGCTGCAGTGGTGGTGGGGGGGCTGGAGGACGACAAGGACAGGATTGTTGTGGAGATCATGCAGATGTACAGCAGGCAGCAGGACAAGCTGAACTCCACCCTGCACAAGCAGCTGCAGCTGGAATTGGTGAGTTGGTGGTTGGAAAGAACAACGACCAAGATAAATGAGCCCAAGATAAACTAGAACCTAACTGTCCTCGCCTGTTTAAAGTGTCCTTGAAGTGGATGTGGAGGTGATGTTCACCTCCCACCGACCCCTTCATGTAGGTACCAGATGGTTCTACAAGTCAGAACCAAAGTTAATCTAAAAAACAAGGTTTCACTAATTATAACATTGTTTTGTTATTAAAACACTTAAGTTAAATTTCAGTTTGACATATGGAATGTGAAACCCCTCTATTCAAGCCCCTTGGGCTATTATGACATGTCTCCCTGTGGAGGGGCAAACTGCAAAGCAGTTTCCCCTACCGAGGTCAGTGAAGTATCACATGATTGTTATTATTTCCCTTGACTTAGTCTTTGTGCCTTCAGGAGCTGGAGGCGGTACGCGGGGGCGAGGCAGCGAGGTTACGGGAGCTGAGCGCCGAGCAGCGGGAGCTTCGCAGCGAGCTGGAGGCGGTGCACAGTGAGCAGGCGCGGCAGCTCAACCAGGCCCGCCAGGAGCAGCTGGAGCTGGAGACCCGTCTGGAGCAGCTCCGACAGCAGGCCTGCGCCTGCGAAATGGGGGTACAGCGCCAACAAGAGGCCCACTACACCACACAGGTATGGGCTGAGAGGAGAACCAATCCTGGCATCAGAAACAGTCTGAATGATGCAGTACACACACTTGCATCACTTAACACTTGATCTCAGATGGTGCAGTGCTACGATTCAGTTGGAATTAAATTCAAAGAAAAGGGGCATCAGTGCAGCTGCAGCACACTGTGTATTTCTACTTGTTTACAAAGCCTTTAAATTAAGTTAATGCACTTCAGATCTTCACCGTGAACGTATAGGAATTTGCCCTTTTAATCCTTGATCCTCGATCGTTCCCAAAACTGCATATCAGCACTCCCTGTCCCTCTTTAAAATATTCCCACCAGATAGGGGCCAAAAAACATTCTCACATAGCCATCTCCCACATATTTCCTCTAACAGCAGCAGAGAATGTTTTCTACCCAAACTTTGAGACTCAAGGTTTGGACAGGCTGTTTCTGTGATTAAGTGTTTCCTGACTGAATCATTTTGTGCGCATGTATGCTCTGTGTGAGTCAAAAGCACATACACACATAAACACACACACACACACACACACACACACACACACACACACACACACACACACACACACACACACACACACACACATATGAACATTCAAGGCCTTTGTTTAGGTTTCCACTAGACCTAATCTTGAGATAGATTATGTTATGTTGGCCTGAGCTCAGAGCTGCACTATCCCTCTCCTGTCTGCCATTGAAGCTCCGGCTCCTCTTGCCCCGCTCCCCTTGGCTTCAACACCAGGCTTGGTGCCAGTTAGGAGTGGGGGGGTGTGCGTGTGTTTTTCGTGAGACTGAAACAAGCTGTTTCACTAAAAACTTAAACAAGTCATTTGTAATGTAATATATTTCAAAGTGACTGGTGTCATGGCACCTCAGACGCATTCTATTGTCTTCGCTGTTGGGAAAATCATTTTCTAGTCTTGATATAATTTAAGAAGATTAAAATAACTGGCAATGACTTGTGGGGCAAGTTGGCTTTCACAGCGAGCTGCTGTAAACAAGGTTAAGTCAGAGTTTATGTCGGACCATCAAAAAGTGACCACTGACGACTGAAAGAGCAGGAGGCCTCAGGGTTAACTTCTCTGCATTTTGACACACAACATATAGTTTGACACGTGTAGATAGCCTATCTGCTGTACTTTGCACAGTCTGTTGTGATAGCTCGCTAGCAAACTACTTTTGCAGCTACCACCTTTCCGTCTGATGTCGTGTGGGCTCTGTTTTGTGAACAAACTTGAGAGTTGTTTTATAGTTTTAGACTGCAACAATTAGTCGATTATTATAATAAGCTCAAAATCAAATATATAACATTTTATTATAATGTCATAAAAGTCTAGTCTTTTTATTTACAGCTTTTGGTGAATTCAGAGCTTCATGTCTCCTTCAGTGATTTTAAACTAAATATCTTCGTAATCTGTGAAATTTGTTTGACTTTTTCACAATTCCCTGACATTTTAGAGACCAAATTTTAAAAGTAAGGGTTATAGTTTGAGAAGAATGTCAATCATGCATCATCATATTTAAGATTAAGAGTTTTATTCTGTGGGACGTTCTCAATTTTATTTGTTGTTAATGTGTGAGAGTAAACACCATGACCTGCTTGCTATACGTGATAATGTACTAGACTATTTGTCAAAACATCGTCTTGTCTGTGTCCTCAGTTGTCGGAGCTTCGTCAGAGGCTGGAGCGGGCGGAGGCGGATCGCCTGGAGCTGCAGGAGGAGCTGCGCCGGGAGCGGGAGGCTCGGGAGAAGCTGGAGCGCACGATCGCCCAACTCAGGCAGCAGATGGCCCGGTCTGGCACTGTGGGAGGCAGCCCCTCTCCTCCTCTCACCCCTTCCACCGGACCCCCTAGCGCCCACTCCCCGCCCTCCTCCTCTTCTTCCTCCATCTCGGAGGCCCCAGCGTCTGGCCAAAACTAACTGCCACCCCTCCGGGCGCCTCCTTCCCTCCCTCATTCCTCTTCGCCATCACCCACAAACTCTACAGACACAAACAAATCAGCCTGAAGCAGAACGGAGCTTCACATCTCCTCAGGCTGTTTTTTAAGTTGTGCATCTCATTCTCCTCCCTTATTATTTCAGTGTAGGACTGACTTTTGTTTTTGTAATTTAACATCACTTAAAAGAAAAAGTTTTATGGTGTTTTTTTTTTTTATTATTCTTTCTTTTGCTTCCTCTCTTCTCTTAAAACAGTATTTAAAGATTTTTGGGCATGTATGATTTAATTTATAGTTTTTACTGAACAAACCGCTGCTTCACAGACAGGAGTTGGGTCACGTCGAGACCAACTCAACCATCACTATATTTGTTCCATCCTCACATTGTCACCCTCCTCATCCCTTCCCCTCTCGCTTGCTCTGGATTCCGGAGCCAGTGACTTTGAGTTTTCAGACTTCAGCTCAGACACGGATGCTCGACCCAGCTCCCCACGGACGTGTCAACTCACTGATACTACCTGGCACAGCAGCCGGTGCCCACGGACACAAAATGGCGCCTGGACGTGTGCCTCCTCTCCGTGTTTCTGTACCTTCAGCCCGGATGCTCAAGTACCAGCGAATGCAGGAAACTGCATGGACATTTCAAAAACGTTTTTTTGGGGTCCTTAAAAAACAAAGAAAGAAAAATATAACGTGTTAAAATATCAAATCTATATTGAGGAGAAAAACCTTTACTGTACACAAAAAGACATTAAGCAGATGTTGTAATAAAAATATGCCAGTAGTGACACTGAACTTGAAATGAGTGTTTTGAGAGTGATGCCCACGAGGTAAAAAGCGCTCAGACTGTCTGGCCTGGGCCCCAGCTGCCCCACACTCAGACCAACTTCCTCTTCACTCAGCTTGGCAGCACCTGGACTCTCCTGTTGTAGACCAAACAGTCTGTCGGTTGAGCCACCAGCTGCCCAGTGTCTCCTCTAACACCCCCCCCACAGCTCCCCACTCACTAGAGACCTCACACCTTCCATCGCTGTGTGCTGGAGCCATTGCCCTCTGCTGGGACACTCCTCAACACTGTGGTTTTCACCCACTTTGGCCTAGACAGGAAACACTGTGCTCTTTTCAGGCTTGGCATGAACAAGCTCACGAGCGGTGTTATGCACTTAATGTGCTCTCCTCCTCCAGAGTCTCCTGGGAAAGGAATGCGTCTGGACACGGGGGCAGGGTGAGCCGCCGAAGCTTTTATAAGACAGAAGAAAGGCAAAGTCTCACATGTGCAGTAGCTGCGCTGTGCTACAATAATACATACGACATCCCCACATGCGTGCACACTCAAGTGTGTTAGGGCAGTGCAGGCATTCAGGCGAAACAATGGTCCCAGCGTTCCCAGCAGATGATCAAAGCTCCAGCGTGCCCCTGTTCCCTGGGCTTCCTCTGGTTTTTCAATCATTGGACTTCATTGTTAGCAGACGGTTTTATCCCCACCCTGTTTGTCAGAATGTGGGTCGCAGGTGAAAGCAGTTAGTCCAGGATGGTTTGGGCCCTGCTTCACGTTAATCTGCCTGGCTGAACAAACAGCACCGGGAAGGGAGGGGAGGCTTGAGGGGAGCGCTCGGGGGGGACTGGTGCGCTCTCCCCCTCGGCAGGCTGGGTGGCCCGGACGCCAGGGGTACAGAGGGAGCCCGTTTTTTTTTGTTCTGTGCCGCCAGAATGGGGGCAGCTGTTGTTGTCTGGGGGCCTCTGCCCAACCTCGGGTGAGACTGTACAGGATCCCCCATCTCTCAACGCGACTTCCCTCCTCTCCCACTGAACCGCCATCCCTCACTCACTCTCACCTACCCGTCCATCCGTCTCCAGTGCCAGATCAGCTGGGGGTGTGCAGTGTTTTGTAGAAGCCCAGGGGAGCGAGCAGACATCCAGCCAGAGGAAGAGAGGACTTTTATTGTGTCAGTTGCCAGGCAAAAGCGCTTTTTATTGCCACTGAGGAAATCCCTGTAAGCGAGTGTGTGTGTGTGTGTGTGTGTGTGTGTGTGTGTGTGTGTGTGTGTGTGTGTGTGTGTGTGTGTGTGTGTGTGTGTGTGTGTGTGTGTGTGTGTGTGTGTGTGTGTGTGTGTGTGTGTGTGTGTGTGTGTGTGTGTGTGTGTGTGTGTGTGTGTGTGTGTGTGTGTGTGTGTGTGTGTGTGTGTGTGTAAATAATTGTTTAAAAAGAGAAGGGGATCAGCCTCGGCTAAACTCTGAGCTTTTTTATGCATCTGCTCTAAATGCAAATTGATAGACATTCCACTGTGCCCCATCCTGTTCAATGCAGATTTTCTTACACAGCTTCCCTTTACAATAACAGATCTTAAAGACTGGGCCGGGTGCAGTTGTGGTTTGTTGATGGTCACAAGTGCAGGTGCAGGTGCAAGCCAGTTAAATCGAAACCCATGCCACAGATGTACACTCTACTGTTGTTCCATTTAAACCTTTATTGAAATTATGAAAGAAAATATTTAACGTATTAACTAAAGATTTATATTCACTTTGTAAATACTGTAGTCATTAATATATTAACTGTTCTTATAAGAATAATCTTCAAAAGGTTATATATAAATTGGACCAGAACTTAGGCTCCAGACGGCCTAAATGTTTTTGCTTTCTTTTTTAAAAAAGTGATCTTTGCAGATAACTGAATTGACTTTGATCGGGTGGATGTGGGGGAGAGACACGCATGGTTTACTGAGACATGACGCAGGACAAAGGCTTAATAGGAAAAATGATACTTTGTTACACACGTTCCCCCTTTGCTGAAAACTGATGCATTTGTTTGTTGTGGATTTCACCTTTGACGGACTTTTGAACTTGTAATGTAACAAGCTTTTTTATCCTCTTTGTCAAAAAAACTGCCCCCTGAGCTAAATTCAAACTATTTGTTTACGAAAAATCATTTTTTGGGAAAAGAAAAGAAAATTCTAATGTTTTTATTTTTTTTGCATGTTTGCTTCCCCTTATGTTTAGTGTCACTAGGCCTCTCTATCAATCAGTTTATTGTGAAAAAAAAAAAATCCCCCAATGTTAGACACAAAATATTGAGATGGCTCATATGCATGAACATTGAATATGTGCAAGTTTTGTCATTATTGATTCCAGAGGCTAATATAAAGTCAGAGTCAGATTATGAAAAACAAGTAATGTAGCCTAATTCGGAAATATTACACTGTGTGTGTGTGTGTGTGCGCGCTTGTGTGTGCGTTTGAGAGTGAGAGATGAGCTCCCACGTCTGACTGAAACACGGCAGCTTTGAAAGGGAAAGAGAGAAACTTGCTCCTGTAGCTCTGGATGTGTTATTTTTTTTCTGATTTGAGATCATATATCCTCGTCTGTAAAGATGATCAGTATTAGTTTTTTTCTTTTTGACTTAATTACCTCTTCTGCAGAACAATGAAAAAAAAAAAAAAAGAATCATTTGAGTTCATCACGTTTGCAAATACCTAATATGTAGTTTTTCTTTCTGTGTAATTAGCATTTTATACACAAGGGGGCGATGTTTATCTTTCTCTAATTGTGCTCTGTAATGAGAAAAGGACTAAGTAAGCATGGAGAGAGAGAGAGAGTCTCCTGTAACATGGCGTCCTGGGCCTTTTTGCATTTTGCAGTGTTAAGAGAACTTGGATTCAGCTTTGTACAGAATTTTTACAGGTGTGAATTTTTGCCCAACCAAGTAAAAAAGGAGGAAGACAGAGCCAGGCTTTACCACAAAAACATATTTTAATACAAACACTGGTGAACAGATCCACGGTTGAACTGTTGTAGGTGGTTTGCTTTGTAGTTGGGTGTTTAATTTTCAGCCAGTAGTTATTCTGTGCCGCTGTGGGAGGAGTCTGAAGTGCAGGGCCGCGTTGTTGATTGGTCGCACAGATCACTGGCTACGAAGAATATTATGATTTCATGTCCACACATCCTGTTATAGATATTAAAAAAAAATATTTATGGCTTTGCTAAATAAGATCCCTCTTCCCCCCTCGATGCTGTTCTTAAAAATGAATCGCAGTGTCCGTGTATGACCATTGCATACGTTGCCAATACTACAGTGTGATGAGACTTTTGTTCTTGCATGAATCGAGACACTGTTCTCCTACCTCATGTTGTGATATAAAAAGATGTTTTTTAAGCAGAAGACACTGCATCTCTAACTGTTTATCATCATTGATACTTACTATTAAATGACATACCTGTAAATGCTTTAGCTAATACCTCAGTTGTATCTAGTGTTTGTTTTTTTCCGTTTTTGCCCTTCCCTGATTTCAGATCTTGTAAATATGCCCTGTATAGACAATGAACTTGGATCAAATTCAAGTAAAGTTCTGTAGTGTCGAACCTGTGTTGTCCTTTGCCTTCTTCACCAGCTTGTGATGCCGATAGTTGTCTATGGAACGTGCTTGTTCACTCCTCGGGCTCCACATGAACAACATAAACATGCGCAGAGATGATTAGTTGATCAACAAATTCAATTTATTTCATTAAAAAGCTTTACAAATTAAAACATGCATACATATCAAAAAATATCAAAAAATCATCCTGAACTGTTTATAACATTGAGGTTTATGTTAAATCCAGTTACGTGCAGCAACAGAGTGATTAACACATTCTGACAATATCATTATCTCCGATGCCTATGCAAAAAAAAAAAACCTGCTTACAAATTAGGAAATTAAACACACGGTCTGAAACTACTTGAGAATCACCACATCCTGAAAACGTCTTCAGTAACAAAGTGATGCAGGGACAGTGTCGCTCCATTCAATGGTACAAAGCAAACAGCAACTGATAGTAAGACATCCTAATTTTTCTATTTGTAAATAAATATAGGTTCAATAAAATGTCATTATGTTGTCAACATATAAGCAATATGTTGTAATGGGAATTTTCCTTTGGTCCCGAAATCCATATCTCATTAATTCTCTTAAGATTTGATAGAAATCCCTGCAATAGTGGTTGAGACATTTGAGTCTATAAGTGTTGGACTGACTGACAGCATCACATGACTCCTTCTCCACAAACAACATAGTTTCTCACATTCAGGTTCCATCATCTAATTTCATTTCTTCTAACTAGTGTCCTACATTAAATTACCGAGTGCCCTCATGTTCTGTCCTCTGCAGCCAAGTTAAATTTAATCCTCCACTCACAGAAGCTGTCAGCGGGAACGGCTGCCAAGCCCTGTGCGAGCCGCGGGGCTGGACAGGCTACACACAGAACCAGTGTGATCAGAAAGCTGTTGAGGAAGCAGAGCCAGGCAACGTTCAGACCCAGGTATGAGGGTATTTCCACGGGTAGCAGGAGGAGCACGGCCAGGAAGATCAGCATAGGGGCCCATGTGCTCAGAAATATACTCAGGACCTGGCAAGCAATGCTTCTCCTGGGGTGAGTTCTGCTCTGGTTTGTAATTTGGTTCTTCTCAGGAGGGTTTTCTAATAATGTAGAGCTGAAAACAGCATGAAGCACAGAGCAGGCCAGAGTCAAGAAGAGCAGCGTGACAACCTGCAGGATCTGAGTGGTGTGGAAAACCCAGCACTGGTTAATTTGGTGGAGAGACACGTCCTCCAGGACAGGATCGAAGTCAGACAGCAGGAAGACGTAGAGAACAGTGAGGCTCCACAGGAGGACGGTCACAAGTGGGTGGATGATCCCTTTCACCCCAGAGAAGGCCGCTGGCAGAGAAACGGTGCAGAAATGGTCCAAACCGGCCACCAGCACAACAGGCCACTGCAGGAGGCTGTAGACCTGTCCCAGGATTTGAACCAGCAAACACGTGTGGTATCTCGTCAGCTGCCAGTACAAGAGGAAGAAGGTGCCATCAGTGTGGATGTGAATGGCGGCGAAGATGAGGGTCACGGCTGTGTCCACGACAGACAGGGACACGCTGAAAACTCCCACAAAGCTCCTGCAGATGTGGCTCCTCTGGAGAAACACCAGGGCCCAGTTGAGCAGACATTTCCCTCCCAGTCCGAGCAGGACGGAGAGGATGGAGATGTTCATGCTGTGTCGTGTGGGTGAAGGTTTTAACCAGATGTGCACTGGTGACTGTCGACCATCATAGACACTCTGCTGCTGCTGGGGGATGGTATATCTGAATCACAGGGAAAAAAGCATGCAACTATTTATCTGTGACTTTCAACCATAAACTGAAATAACACATTGTTGCTTGACTGTTTGAGTGGACATTTATCTGGAGATGTGAAATTAAGAGTTTCTCAGACCGGAGTTGTCTTTGAGTCTTTAATTTAAAGCTCTGCAGAGGGTTACACACCCAGCATCAACGCTCATATTGCAACCTTCATTAGTTAAAAAGGAAAGTTCTAATACATTGTAATAAACAGGAAACAAAACAGAAAGCAAAGAGGAAACACCAGCCACTGCTTCCGTCCAGGGGAGCACATTTCCCATTAATTCAGGATGTTTTCTAGAAATGGAAATGTTCAAAATGTCTTCAGGACAAAGGGCAGTGAAAATATGATTGTTATAAAAAAAAGTGGTCTTTGTGTGAATCATTGTTGAAGCTTCACTCCTGGGTTTAAAGACGGAGGAAGAAAAATTTAGTTATTAAAGCAACAGACACAATTTGGTGAAAAATCTAAATTACAATAATAATAATACCAAAACAATGTCATTGCTGCCAGGGGACTTGCTTCACACTGAACCAAAGAGACAGTTAAAGACAGAGGCTGTGTGTGTAGTTGTGTACTCATCTTGAGATTTGAATATATTTAAATAATGTAACCCGAGGTTGGAGCACAGTCTATACGCAGTTTATTAGGTGAAGCTCACTCAAACTAATGCAGCCTCCGTGACAGTTGTAAAGTTTAGTTTTTGTTGAGACAGTTTTATAGTTTGATTCACCCTAATGATTACAATTTTCATTGAGGCTGTTTGTTGTGATGTTGGACAGATTTTTTTGTTATATGTTTCTTTAGTTAGTCCACAAAGAAGAAGTGAAAAATGCAAAACAGAGTTCTTGGAAGAAGAGTTTCAACAGGAAGTGAAAGTTTTTTGACAAGCTCTTATAACGGTCAAATATTTCTGTCTCATATCAAACTGACATCATTCTGCTTGTTTTTGATCTGTGCTGCAACCTCGGGTTACATTATTTAAACATCTTTAAATCCCAAGATGAGTACACAAATAAACACACAGCCTCTGTCTTCAACTGTCTCTCTGGTTCAGTGTGAAGCAAGTCCCCCGGCAGCAATGACATTGTTTTGGTATTATTATTATTATTATTATTGTAATTTAGATTTTTCACCAAATTGTGTCTGTTGCATTAATAACTAAATTGTTCTTCCTCTGTCTTTAAACGCAGAAGTGAAGCTTCAACAATGATTCACACAAAGATGTTGGTTTTCTGTTTTTCTCTCTAACTTCTTCTTAAAGATTGTTGCTACAGTCACACTGCACCTCACCTGAGGACGAGCTCCACCTCTGCTGCTGCTTTTCTTCTATCAACGAGCTGTTCCCAGAAGCAGTTAGAGCTGCCAGGACTCAACAAGAAATGAACACTGAGCAAACAAGTGTCAGATTTCAACCTGTTAAGGTACAGTTTTTACAGAGAGAACTGAGCAAACATAGTACAGCTAATGTAACCAGTATTCATTCATCATTATTATCTGCACGACTCTGACAAAACCCAGCAAAACGAGCGCCTGTATGAAGAAAACACACAATACACGCATCTGTTCCATTTGGGTTTATTACCTTTGTGAATGAAGTCAGGTGATATTAAATCCAGCGCCTGTTCCGTCCTGAAGATTTGCAATATGCTTGATCAAGCTTCAGTGAAACTACCATCAGAAAAAGCTTCTGCCCTGAAAGGTGTGGTTTGTTCTCAGACAGCATGCCTCGGCTCTGAACAAGGAAGCTCAGATGTATTGTGGTGCAAGGTTTACTTTATCACACCAAGGAGTGGAGCTCAACCAAGCACGAACTTGTGTGTAGTCACAGAGAAGAAAGAGAGAATCTAGTTAAACGTGTTTATTGCAGCCTCACTGTTCTGCTCTTTTGAAATAGTACTAAACTTTTCTCCGGGGTTATTTCTCTCCCTGCGTTTATTACTTTGCACCAGAAAATCTGCTTGGCATTAAATGTTGATCAGAAGAATTCTTTATGTATTTATTATCTTTCAGCTTGATTTGCAACAATGAAGAACTACTATCTCTGGAAGTAAAATGAATGATAAACAGCAATCAAAGTGGAATGCAAATGAAGAAGTCCACTGCATAGGTGTAACCTTGTTTTGAATATCCACATGACCACAGTTGTTGGGACTTTGACTTTCCTGGGACATTATCCTACCAGAGATGAGTTGTTTTCCTCCACTGCACGCAACTTGAAGTAGCATTTGGAACTGGTTAATATTCCATTAACATATATAGATAGATAGATAGATAGATTACTTTATTCATCCCCGAAGGGAAATTAAGTCGTCATAGCAGCCGGTAAATTTGAATAAAATAAAATAAAATAAAATAAAATAAAATAAAATAAAATAAAATAAAATAAAATAAAATAAAATAAAATATAAAATATAAAATATTGCGGTAGAAACAATAAAGACAGAAGATAAATGGGTAGATAAGGTGCAGTGGCAGATGATGTTAAGTACTGATGATATGATGGTAATGTTATTGTTACAGTATATAAAAAATAGTACATATAGTATATAATATATATTTATATATGAAAGTAATTATACCAATATAATAATAGCAGTATATAGTAATAATAGCAGCAACAGTATATATAATAATAATAATAGTAAAATATAATAATAATAATAACAACAATAACATCATACTCATACGACAAGCTTGCAGGGTTAATTATTTATGGACATGACTTGTTTTTCTTTACTTCTGCCATGGAGGTTACAGTAAGTTTGTTCGTTAGCAGGAATACACGTGGTGGGAAGATGTGGGTGAGGCAGTGGGGGTTTGGATCCAGGCACCAGAGCTAGGATTTTATTTTCACTCTCTTTTGAGATATTGCTTGCATTTTTCACAAGCAATAATCCATCGAGCACAATGGGGGAAAAGATCAGGCATATTTAGAGAACTGATTTCTAATATTCTCGACCTAGATATCACATGAACTTAAGTGGATTGTTGGGCCCTGGTGGAGGAAACTTTTTGGTCCAAAAAAAAATTGAAATATGCAAACTAAATACAAACAAAACCCTCTCAGAGCAAAACAAAAATAATAAGAATTTTACATATTTAAAAAATGTATAACATTCAGTGTCTATACACTCACACACACATAATATTCTTTTAATATAGAAATATTCACTCCTCTCATCCTGGACTCTAATGAGCCCACTGTTGATGTAATTCCGGCCGTGGCCACCACGGTCCACCGGGGCGCTGTTTCATTAGCTGACCACCGGTCCGGCGCAGACTTCCGGTCACCGTGTCGCCCCTGAACCCCCTCGCCGTCCCGTTCGCTTTGGTAACAGCTCCGTGTTGCAGACTTTCAAGGCGGCGTCCGTCTTACAATTCGCAGTTGACTCGTTCCAGTGTCGACGTGAGCATGTCCGCGTCCCTGTGACCCAGTAAGGCCTCGTTTCCTCCGGTTACCTCCGGTGCATTCATTAGCCGCTTAGCTGTGTAGCTAATGCTAGGTGACGTTAGCTGTCAACAACTGAACTGAGACAGGTAAACTCACCTCTGACTCTCATTCTGTTTATTTAGCTGCTTCCTGTCAGCGAGTACTGAGCAGTACAAAGACTGTTCTGACCTCTAATGTCCTTGCTCAGCTGTACAAGGAAGAACCAGTGGATTTGACCTGAACTTCTTCGACTTCCGGTCAACTATTGTACTGAATGAAATGCCTTGTTTATCTTTTTATTAGGTACATTTAGCCAAACTGGTTTACGACTGCTCCCACCTTCTTCGAGGCTGTCATGTCCAGCTGGTGTGGATGCTGTGATAGAGAACTGCAAACTACAGCCACTAAAATTACCTTAAACCAGCACGTCTGAAACCCAAAAACATAATAAACCTCCCGAAGGAGGATTCATTGAGGTATGTTTTATTAAAAACTAACTGTAGACCACACGTCTAGATTTGATTGATTTACGTTAGATGACAATAAACCTTTATCAGCTGTAAAGATTGGTAGATTGACAGCAGTTTATCAGCCACTATTTAGATATTTTTGCCAATCACTTATCATTTGAATCATCTGTTACATTTTATTATGCTATTATCGGCACGTTGGTCTCATTAGTTGCTGAACTATTTAATTAATACTGTTTCGTAAACTGCTCTATCATTACATCAATATGATCTGTTTGATGTGGAAATGAAACTGACTCAAGCAAACTAATAAATACATTATGTATACCTCGGTTAATAATTTACTCTATTTAATCAAAATGGACAAAAGCCCCATTCAGAACCAGTAGTTAGATGACTTCCAGTAGTTAGATGACTGTGGGAATGATCTACTGTGACAAATTTTACTTTATTCCCTCACTGTACTGTCAGACAGTGTAGCTTCATAAATGATTTGATTGTAATAAATAGGATATATATATATACAGTCCTCATTATTCCTATATTCCTTCCTCTTAAACAACTACTGTACTATAGATTAAGTATATACAGTTATTCATAGATGGATTATAGGCTCTCATAGATGTTTATGCATTGCCTCCTTGCAGAATGGAGAACTCAGAGAGCAGCTCCTCCTTGGGGCCCCTGGCAACGGCAGACAGCCCCTTAGGCCCCTCTGGTCAGCTGTCCGAGTCAGCCAGGCCCTCCAAGCACAGGGAGCACCGGTCCAAGTCACCAAGGAGACGGCGGGAAGGGAAGAGGCCGCAGCGGCGGGGGGATGGTCATGAACAGCTGCTCTGGAAGACTGAGCGGCGGAGGTTACCAGGCCAACATGAGCACTTGGAGCCCTCCGGGTCAGCGAGCGACACAGCGGAAAGTTCACCTAAGAGGTTTGCACTGCAGGTTGCCAGCTGGTCTGCCATGCCACTGGAACAGGTCTGCTGCCCAGGACATGAGGGGATGTTGTCTTGATTCTTCTTTTCTCTCCTCACAGGAGAGCGCACTTTCTACATGGACCGTATCCAGCCACTCACTTCGGACCCAAAGCCTGTATTCTTCCCAATCCAACTTCAGTCATGTAAGCATGAGGGTGCTTAATGAGTCAAACTTTGTGTGGTAACAACTCTGATGAGAGTAGACTCTGTTTGTTGGGGACATTGACACAGAAAACCTTATGTAACTGTGTGAGATAAGATAAAGCAGGAATGCTGTGATTGGAGGTTACATGCAGTGGGATGATTCACTGAGCAGACCACAGATGCTTACTGTCAGCTGATCGCAGAGTTGTTCCGTGAACTTGATCTGAAAACACTCAGGCTAAACTATCGGCAACATGCCTGTCATCCGCAATGCAAAAGAGGAGAGAAACAAGTGGTAAAGTAGCTCATTTAATTTGTAATGATGTTCGGACTTTAGACGTCTCTAATAATTTTTGACCTACTCAGTATCTGCATTTCTGTGTATACAACGTGACCTTTTCAGACAGCGATGGTCCGTGTAGCTTCCCTTTGTTTGTTTGTATTTGTAACTCACTTGTTTTTGTGTCTATGTCTGTTTCGTTTTCTCCTTCCAGGCACATCCAGGACCCGGCCAGCCAGCGGCTCACCTGGAATAAACCTCCCGTCAACGTACTTGTCATCAGGAAAATCAGAGATGAGAGCCTTGTGGAGCCTTTCAAAGAACTCTGCCGATTTCTAGTGGAGGTAGAGTGTTTGATAGAAAGCATGATTAGCATATTCAGATGTCATAGCATTTCAACAAGTGTGTTCATGATTCATAATTAGAATTAGAAATATTGAGGGGGAAATCTGCATTCTGTCTCTCAAGCATAATTCTGAATATAGGCATGTTCCCTTTATTCCCTTTATGTATATAAAAAAAAAATGATGTATATAAGGTTTTTACAGCAGTTGGATTACTTCATTTCCACATATTAGTCTACTGTGGTTAATTTTAGCACAGTATTTTATTATCAGTCAAAATGAGAGCAGGACCATGTTTCGTTTATCAAGGGAAAAACTGTATGTGAACAGTTCAACCTTTTCAACTGCATCTTTCCACATGAATCTTCTTCAGTGACCTAGAACAGTGTATTCTCTGTACATTTTATGGTAAAAAACAGGAAGTGGTCCAGACATGATTGTGACAGTTACCAACTGGTGGCTTTAACATCGTGTCACATTTTTCAAAAACAAACTGTCAAAGTTGGCCAGTGAACGCACATTTGATTTCCATATAAACACGGTCTTATTAAACTAGATGCTTGGCATATGCTCAGCTTTATTTTGGAAAGTGCCATTTTGAGAGAAGTCTGTGTGTGTTTTGGCTGTTGTCACTAAAGCATGTCTGTGTTTATCAGGAGAAGCAGATGATGGTCTACGTGGAGCGCAGGGTCGCAGATGATGCTACGCTGTCAAAGGACGAGGCCTTCGGCTCCATACGAAATCAGCTCTGCACCTTCAGGGAGGGTGAGACTCCTCCTGTCTGTCTCATGACCTCACAGTCATGATACTATGATGGGAACTGTCCTCTCAAAAGTCAAAGTGATGGACACAATTATACTTAAATCAACTTTTTGGCCACTTGGGAAACACAACAGTGTTATATCACCTATCTATATTTTTTTGTGAACTTTAGTTAGCAAACAACAACTGAACTATTATAGTTTTGCAAGCATAATCTTAATTAAAAAAACGAGTGTTGCCAGGACTTGGTCAAAAATGCCATCACATGTTCACAATACTAAGTATATTACAATGACCTTTTATTGTCTTGATTTGTATCGGTAGCTGTGTCATAGCTTTGAGGATGAAAGAGATTGATGCTGCTAAGGAGGGTGAGAAAGTGTCTTCAGTAACAATTCCTTCTTCTGGTATATTTACTCTTTTTGGAGGAATCACTGGCCACACATGTATGAACACTGTTTTCTCAGAAAATGTAAAAGTTCAAAAGTTTCAAAGTTCATCAGCTGCTCCCATGAAGGACCTTTTAGACATTTTGTGAAAGGGAAATATTTTGTTGTAACACGTTTGAATTAAGTTATGCATAGTTTTTTGTAGTGTTGTTGTAACAGCTGATTCTCTCCATCTGCAGGTTATGATGACATCTCTGACTGCATTGACCTGATCATCTGTTTGGGCGGAGATGGGACTCTGCTTTACGCCTCCTCTCTTTTTCAGGTAATCAAATCAAATCAAATCAAAGTTTATTGTCACATGCACCAATGACAGCTTCATCGGAGCAGTCAAATTCTTGTGACATGGCAGGCAACATCTACGCAGTAGACGACTTTACAAATAGAAAAATAACATACTTTGTAACATAACATATAACATAACATCGTAACATATTACATAGTCAAGTGATGCAGCAGTTTACAGGGTGAAGGATGGGGGAATATTAAATTAATTAATATGAATATATGTAAAACATATAACATAGTCAAATCATAGTCAAATCAAAGTCAAATGAAGCAGCAGTTTACAGCGTTAAGAAGTGGGGAATATTAAATAAATGAATATATGTGAAGTAAGTGTATTTGTAAGAGTGGGGGAGCAGAGTGTACATGGTGACTGTTCAGAGGGTAGAAAAAAAACATACTATGTAACATATAACATAACATCGTAACATATAACATAGTCAAGTGAGGCAGCACTTTACAGGGTGAAGGAGTGGGGAATATTAAATTAAATAATATGATAACATCCATCATTATTATTATCTAATCACATTATTATTGGTTGATCCTTGTGTCCAAGCTAATCTTTGATTACTCCAAATCATTTTATACTAGATAAATTGTATTTAAAAAGACATTTTAATTATGTCTCGGTATTTAGTCCTTTTACTTGATGAAAGAAAACTAATTTTTAGAATGTTGGGCCTTTTTTACATTTTCTTGGTTAATCTGTAATCTGTAATTTGTAAATTGCATTTCCTGCTTTTGTTCTTACCTTCACATGAATCCTGGTCTCGTCAATCAGGTGGAGGTGTGAGCAGTGAAAGGATATTTCAAGTCAGGAAATTCAGATTAATTACTGATTAGAATGTATTTATATTTTCAATTTAGTCAAAGTTGTCAGACTGTTGAACTTTTGCTCATTCAAAGAAAAATTGGTTTTCTGAATATTAAGTAAATTGTATAGTTGTTTATATTAAGCTCTCTTGTGAATTTATTTCGACAGGATATAAACACTAGAATATCCCAGATTGTCATGTACTATAGAGTACACCACGACATGCGCTTCATTTTAACTGTCATAACAAAGGGTGTAAATACATATGTCAATGTGATATTTCAGTTTTTCCTTTTGAATGCATTTGCAGAAACTTATTTTGCAACTGAAGAAGGAGAAGAAGAGGAGGAATCCAGCAGAAACAGTGACTCTGTGTTTCTTTTCCCCTCTGTAGGGCAGCGTTCCTCCAGTCATGGCGTTCCACCTCGGTTCTCTGGGTTTCCTGACACCCTTCAAGTTTGAGTCATACAAAACTGAAGTGGCCAAAGTATTTGAAGGTAGAATGCATCTTTATATGCAAATTTAACTGTTAACTATAGTGACACACCAATGCATACAAGTTAGTTGCAGTAATTTGTAGAACTGGATAATCTTTACTATTGTATAAACTTGTACATGGTTAATAACATCTAAAATATGGGTATTTGTTTGGTTTTAGGCAACGCAGCCATCACTCTGCGCAGTCGTCTGAAGGTCAAGGTGGTGAAGGACATGCTTCAGAGAACAGGCCAGCAGCAGCACGACCGAGAGCCCCCCGAGCAGCAGCAGCAGGAGCACAACGGACTACTTCCTCACGGACACACCAACAGCGAGGCTGGCAAGGTCACCCTGCAGCTACAGGTGAGTTTATTTAGGAGATCAAGGAGTCGACGAGCTGCTAATCGGTTCAATTACATGAACCAAGCCTGGCTGGGTGTGTATTTCAAGTGTTGAACGCAGACCCAAAAAGGTTTGGTCTGAAGTAGTGACATCTAGTGGCAGAATACATCGGCTTAGTTGCTTAGGTTCCATAGTTCTTAATGATATTTGGTCTGAAAGGGCTGCTGCTGTTATGACAGAATTTTATTCCCTTTATTAATTCCTGATCATTACACCCTTCAAATGATGCTTCAGTGCATCTTAATGGGGGCTGTATACGAGTGTGTTTGTCTCCCAACGTCTCACTTTATTGTCCTCTCGGGTTTGTGCGTACATGTGAGCAGCCCAGCGAGTGAGCATCAGCTGGGTTGCCAGAGCAACAGTCATAATAGATGAGATATGGGAGAGAAAGTCGGATGTTGTGAAGTTCTGTTGAGCTAGTTGCCATGGACACCGTGGCGTCAACACTGCAGTCAATATTTAATGAGCTCTGACGCTTTCTGTCTGCCACACTGTGACTAAACAACATTCCCCATTGCTGCACACACACAGACACACACACACACACAATTTTCCGTGTACCTCTCCTTTCCCCGTGGTGTTTTTCTGTCTCGTCGATGAAAGTGACAGTGATGGATTGTTCTGGTCTCTGAACCAAAGATTGACCTCACATTACATCACGTCTGCTGTGTCCAGCAGGATGTTTGTGTTGTGCTTCACTGACGTCAGTACATCTGCTAGACATCGCTGCTCAGCCCCGCAGTGTGTTCTGTGTGACTGACTGAGTTTGAAACATGATGTGTTCGCTGCCTGTCTGCACACCACATTCTTCTCTGATCCTCGTCTTTTATGGGAATGTACTGACCTGTAACTCTGCGTCTGCTGCTGCATGATTTATTATTTTTATTGAATTGCTTTAATTACATTTACTCAAATGTTTCCTGTGTATAAAAGGGACTTGCATATTGTAGTCTGGTCTTTGTGCTCCAGAGAATACTGAGCTATGCATCAGAATCTTATTATTCAGCGTTTTGGTTAGGATGAGTTATTCCATAAAACGCATTAAAAACAGTGTATAGTTATTTGATCTCAATCCTCGTCCCACAACAGTTTGTTTATCAGCTGTTTGTTTTAAGAAGTGTTCTGGAGGTTTCTGTGACATTTGGGTGTAAGTTCAGACCCTGGACTGAGGTCAAACGTTCGACCGGGCCACCATGTGGTTATTCACACTTCACATTGAATGAAAGCTTTAGTTTTTTAGAACTTGTTTTCTTGGGCTTCTACAGATTAGTTTAAATCATTTCTACAAGACACAATTTGTCACCATGTTTTCTTGTGGTTCTTTCACATTTCATCCAGTCTGTCATATTTGGTACAAAAAATGGAACAAAAGCAATTAATTCATTTTGATATCCATTTTATTGTATCTAGGAGTCTTATTTATATTCATAAAACATATACTGTGTATACACACATCAAAAAATGAATGGTATTTGCCAGTAGATGGCACTGTGGTAACATGTCTGATTTTGCTTGTACAAAGCTTAAATATTCCTCAACCAGATTTTGGAGAAAACTAATCAACTTGCTCATATATTACCTTTATTAAAGTGTTCATGGTGTTTTGCACTGTACAGGTGTTGAATGAGGTGGTGGTGGATCGAGGTCCTTCCTCTTACCTGTCCAATGTCGACTTGTACCTCAACGGACGACTCATCACCTCAGTGCAGGGCGACGGTGAGAGCTGACAGACACCTGCTGTCATTTGATATGACTCTTTTAATTTTAGTTATTTTTGTCTGAACTAATGAAGTGAATATAAAGGTGTTATTGTCTTTAAGAATGCAGATAATTCGAATATGATGACTCAATATTTGAAGTGCCTCCCCGTCTCTGTCCTGCAGGTGTCATCGTGTCCACACCGACAGGCAGCACAGCATATGCTGCTGCAGCAGGCGCCTCAATGATCCACCCTAACGTACCCGCCATCATGGTCACGCCCATCTGCCCACACTCGCTCTCCTTCAGGCCCATCGTGGTTCCTGCTGGGGTGGAGCTCATGGTATTACACAACTTCCTACACAGGTTTTATAGCCCTTTGTCATCAAGGTCATTGTGTATCCATCAATTAATATGTGACGACAAAACCTACAATACCATATGTGTTAATTCTTTTGAGGTACAGCAGCTTTCAAGGCTGCCTCCTGAGCTGAGGACTTTTCCAGTTCACCCGTAAATGACTGTACTACAGAGAATGCCTTAACATGTCTAGACTCTGCGGTACATGGTAGACGGGACATTATGATTTCACACTGCCCTCGGCGATGCTGCAGACACATTAGCTGTGGAAAGTGAGAGTAGAGCCTCACAGAGCTGCTAGTGTCCCAGAAGCTTAGCGTCTGGCGTCTTCTCTCCTGAAACAGATCACCTTGTCTCCAGACGCCAGGAACACGGCCTGGGTGTCGTTCGACGGCAGGAAGAGACAGGAAATCCAACATGGAGATTGGTAAGGTTCATTCACTGTCAGCATCTGTCGGAGTATTTATTCATTTTCATCATTCGTCAACTTTCAGTTTCTCTCCCGTCAGCATCAAGATCACAACGTCTTGCTACCCAGTGCCGTCCATCTGCTGTCACGACCTGGTGTACGACTGGTTCGAAAGCCTGGCTCAGTGTTTGCACTGGAACGTGCGCAAGAGGCAGGCGCGGCTGGCGGACATGTCGGACTCATCGGACACCGAAAACTGAACCAGCCGGTGCGTTTACTGGCCTGAGTTAGAGACACTCAGCCGAAGCTCTGCAGCAGTTGAGTGAGTGAGACTGGGGGGATCTGCGACGACCACGAGGTCTCCTGACAACAAGCGTCAGACTGTGACAGCCAGAGGGCGTGTGTACAGGCACAGCAGCGTTACATTAGTCCTAAGAATAGCATGTACAACGAGCAGACTGTGTATACACACTGAGTCATCATCTCATTACATTCCAGTAAATAAACTGCAGTTTCATCTGTAGGTCACAGGGAGGCCCTTAGAAATGAATAAAGTCTATTGTTACTTAAACTATTAAATTATCCTTTGATGTGAAAGATGAGGATCAACTTAAGATCTTTATCAACCAGTAGAATCCTCAGTGATGATCAGTGTGTGAGCTGTAGATGTGACTGTCGTGACTTTGAGGTCAAATGTAGAAAATACCCTGAAAAGGAGATACCGGTTTTGATGCTGAATTTAATTGTAAATTTGTACATACAAGATGCTAGAGTTAATTTATTCCTATTTACATGATATTTATCTGATTTCCAAATGGTAGATTGTAAATGTAACTATAAGTTAATTTCAGACACTAAGCCTAAATCTTTATAATCATATTCTATAGTCCTTCAGAATCTTCTCTGTTGTTGCTGTTTTCCAAACTTTTGTGCCCCAGTTTAAATTCGATGGCATTAGGCTGAGTCAAACAAATGGAATGAGCTGGAGAATCTTACCAGAACTGTTGTTTCATGATCGTTAAACTGACGTCAATCGTAAAGTCACATCGAGTTCCCTTGCAGCAAACAGGAGAAAATAAAGAGTTCAAACTTTCTACCTTGTTGTAAAATCTGATCTTTGTGTGACCTTAGCTAAACTGAAGTTTTCATTTATTAGTGCTGCCAATGGAAGTCATTTATGCTTTTAGGGATGCAACTAACAATGATTATAACTATTAGTTTGTTTATATTATTTTATCATTCTTTGATTCATTTTTTTTATCAAATAGTCAAAACATTTAGCTGAGCAGAAGGTGACATCCTCAAGAGTACTGTTTTGTCCAATCAGTGAAATATACAGAGAAATTCACTTTATGATCCAAACAGAAAAATACATGAAGTTAAACTTTTTGGGAAAAATTACTCAAACGATTGACGATAAAGTTTTAAGACTAACACAAAGAGATACAATTATAACTGACTTGAAATTTTTCAACCAATTAATCAAATGTTTTTGGCTGTAATTGTTTCATGCCCAAATATTCCAGAGGAAAACAAATCAATACTCAAGTGCTTTCTATATTTTTATTGCAATAATAAGATACAGATATATTTCCAGACATCCATTTTTATTAAATTATACTCCAATATTGCATGAGACAGTCTTCAGAATGACACTGATCCAAAAGGGGACAACTAGGTGATCAAAAGACACGCTGTTTTGACCGAGAGATAAAACATGGATGTTTTACATTTTCACTTTTATTTCCCCCAGACATGTGGGATGAGAAGCAGCAGCATAGAGAGTAATAATAATACTACTACAACATACAACAGACCGATACTGTGCAGCAGTCAAGAACAATTAGGAGAAGCAATTATTTTCTCTCTTTTGTGAAACGGTTTTGCTGATATTGAGCAACTGGCAACTCAGAGGACACGAGAGGAAGAAAAGAAAAATAACAAACAGGAGCAGAAGATAAAACGACTAAATACGGTCGAGGGGAGTTCGATTCAGGAAAGGACGACCATAAAGAAAGTGTTGGCAATACATAAGTATTGGTTTTGCCACATTGGATTATGTGGAAAATGGCCGGTCGCTCTCAGCGTTACACAAGCCACTGGTTTTATAACCCCGGGTTAATGACTGACCCATGTTAGTGAGAGGAATACAGCTGTGGCAGTGCACAACAAACAAACCGTATCACACATTCAACGCTACAGTGGCAAGTGTTAAAAAAAGAAATACAGATTTTGAAATCCCCACGCTCTGCTAATCCCAGATGATGAACATATAAAAACACAAATTAGCATTAAAAACATTAAGGAGGTATAATTATTATTCCCAGTACAAAAGAAAAGGAGGAAAAAAAAGAGCTGTTTCTTAAACAGTATGTATATATTTGATATATCAATAGAATCCATATATAAATGATACATTTCTATTTCTTATACTTTAATATAATCCTCGCTATGACTAAAGAGAGCCGATCTAAGACATTTTCTAGCCATAAGGTGACGTGAAGGAACAGCTTGGACCACGGCCCCCAGGTACATAGAATGTGTGGAGCTCCGGTACCGGTTGGCGGAGCTGGATTCACCAGGAACGCCCACGATTCTTTTCACACGACCTCTTGAATGCGAGTCTAGTGCGAACACAAGCGGTTTCATTGAGACCAATAATCTTTGTTTAGCTACCACACCAACAACCTTGTGCTGTGCTTCCTTTTTGGAGATGTTAAAAGGTTTGAGTTGAGTTTGACACTGCGGTTACAAAATGAACAAATTAAGAACACACACTGCCGCCCCCCCCTCGCTCTCACACGCAGAAACATCACGATGAGTTGTGTTTGGCACTAGTTTGCGTTACTTCTTCTCTGGTTCAGTAAATCGCTGTTTCATCCTCCAGCTGTAGTCAAACAACAAACGCTGCGGTCTTTTAAAAAGAGAAAATCAAGTGTGCCAGCTGAGTCCCGTTCGCACAGTATTTAACACGAAGTAAACGTATGTCAGACTGTGAGAGGATTGTACTGTGATTAACAGCCATTCATTTGAAATTAAAAAAAAAAACAATTCTGACAATGGTAAGTACCTCGAAGAGCCGAACTCCCTCTGGTCTGTAAATACTCCATCCAGCCACAAGGTGGTCGCTTATTTAAACTTTTTATTTTTCTTAACAAACTACAGGATTTGGTCCATCCGACCTCAATGCCAAGCAGACGTGCTGGTCACTTTTGCTTTAAGTGCTGCCCGAGAAAGCTTTCAGACGTGCAATGGTTTGAAAACAGAGAAAAAACAAGAGGGAAAAGGGGCCTCATGGCAAACTCCAAGACGACCATGTTTGTACCAACGACCTGGAGACGATAAAAACAGGAACCAGGTGAATAACTAACACATCTTTTCTCTCTGGTCAGTTTAACACGGTCGCTCTCGGAGGTGGATTTTACCTCACAAAAAAAAAAAAAGATTTAATGACGCAAAAGACGGGACATAAATACAATATTTGAAAGTTGAAATGACAGAGAGAGAAAACACGTGAATGAAAAGAGGAGAATGAGTTGTTGGTTTTTCGTGGACAACTTCCTCAGGCTATCGTCTGGTGGCAGTTTAAATTTGAACATAAATAACATTTGGGTGGGAGGATCCATCGTAAGGCTTCTTCTTTTATTGGATATATGTTTCCCCCCCCATTGTTGTAGCGGTTAACTTTTGAGTGTTGTGTCCATCCCGGTTTAATTTAGTGGAAGATCCTGACGAGAGGAGGCGGAGGCTCTGTGGCCTCAGAGACACTGGACCTTGATCACAGGAGGGAGGGAGGGAGGGAGGGAGGGGGATGGGGGGGGGAGCAGAGAAGAGTAGAGAGTGACAGGATTGTAAGAAGTTCATGTTTCAGCAGTCTGGGTTTTAGTCTCACTCCCACCATCATCTTTCGTTTGTTTCGTCTCCTCCTCTTTTTCCTCCTCCTTCTCTTTCTCCTCCTCCTCTTCTTCTTGTTCTTCCTCCGTGTGCTGCTCCAGCTCTTCTCTGGTGATCATCTCAAAGTCGTTTCCGTTGCTGTGCTGCGAGCCTTCGTCCTCCCGCCGGTCGCTGTCCGTGTCCGAGTGGCGCTCCTCCACCCCCGTTCCCTCCCCCTCCGCCTCTTGACTCTCCTCCCGCCCCATCTCTTTGCTCTCCTCCTCTTCCTCCTCCTCTTCGTCGTCGCAGTCCTTTTTCTCGCTGTCGGACTTCTCCGCCTTGGTGGAGGCGTCCTCGTCCTTCTCGTCGGTCTTGTCCGAGGCCTTCTTGGCGGCTCGGGGTCCTTTGTACTCGTGGGTGTAGAGCGGCCTGAACGAGTCGATGAAGCCGACGTCGGCCGTGAGGTTGGGGAGGAACCAGAAGTGATGGCGCCCGCCGGTCACCACCCAAATGAGCAGGAAGAGGATACAGCGGGCTGACGGGAGAAGAAACAACCAGTGAGATTGAGAGCAATCGAAAGATATGAACAGAAGTCTCTACGACTATTGTACGTTGTATCTCCATCTTAGTTTGGTCTACGTGTGTTTAATCTGTTATTTTTTTCTATTATTTTCCATTTTGTTGTGTTTCTTGGACTTCATTGTGATGACTTTGTATAAATCCTGTTTTCTTAGATAAAGCCCTTTGAATTTCTCTCTTGTTTAAATGGTGCTGAACAGAAAAGGCTTCACAACAACAAACTGCATCAATATCACAAAACTAAGGGTACAGCTGTGAAAACTTTCATTTATGCTTTAAAGTTTTTATTATTGTTGTACTGGAGGGGCTACTTTTTCCTAGACTGTTTAGTTTTAGAAATGATACATTTTGTTGTTTTGGTTTTTAATTTAATTGCAGCAGATTTTCAACAATACTAAAAAAACAACAACATTGTACTCACCAACAGCTAGAAGCAGAATACTGGCCACGAAGCAGCCTGCTGCAACACTGAGATAGTAAACTCCTACACGCATCTCTGCTGGCCACAGAGGGAACAGCGTGGC
The DNA here is from genome assembly GCF_949316205.1 of Platichthys flesus. Classification (NCBI taxonomy): domain Eukaryota; kingdom Metazoa; phylum Chordata; class Actinopteri; order Pleuronectiformes; family Pleuronectidae; genus Platichthys; species Platichthys flesus. The sequence continues at coordinate 18,766,759 of NC_084958.1, read as the reverse complement.
CGCGATCACTGCAATAACTGAAACACACAACACACAGACAGTGCGACTTTACACGCGGCTGCAGTCGGTCACAGACGAGCCTCCATCACCTCTCTCTCAGAAGAACGTGGATGATTCACAACTGCGACTCACCGAGAATCAGTCCCATGGCGAACGTCTTGAAATGGACGGGATCATAAATCCACACGAAAACCTAAAACAGACATGTTTTGTGTTGTTGTTGCTTTTTTTCGAGAACTACAAACTCGTGTTTGACACAGTCTCTGGGCCCACTCATAAATACCTCATTTCCATCCAGAAACAGCTGATCATCATGAGGCTCCAGTTTAAACTTCTTCTTCGCTTCTTTTTTCTTCTTGGGGCTTCCAGGACTGTCATCCTGTCGATACAAATGCACGTTGTGCCTTCACTTAATGCTCACAGAACAGTTTTAAATGAGAAGCAGCTTTTTAAATTGTTATATGTTGATAAAAAAAAACCATACAGGCACAGACATCTTGTAAGTTAATTTTCCACATGTGCAATGTTTGCCTGAAGCGGAGTTTTTTAACAAATTTAATATTTAAATCAGTTAGGTTAGACAGGTTTATCTTCTACCAGAGGAAGTAAGTGCTGGGTAACGTACGCTCTTGTCTTTCTTGGTTTCAACAGCTTCAGGCTCTTTCTTCTTCTCTTTCTCCTTCTTCCCTTTTTTCTCCTCCTCTTTGCTGCTGTCGCCCTTGGCCCTGTCTTTCTCCTTCTCCTTTTCCTTCTCTTTCTCCTTTTCCTTCTCTTTCTCCTTCTCTTTCTCCTTCTCCTTCTCCTTCTCCTTCTTCAACTCTTTCTCAGGTTTTTTCTTCATCACCTTGAGGGCTCGGTGGAAGAACTGCTTCTTCAGGAGTCTACAGAGGAAGAGGACAACACATTCTTAAGGGCAACAAACATTAATGTGATTATGTGATTATGATCAAGAATTGTCTGTTGAACTCAGCAGTGTGTTGGTGTGTGTGTGTGTATGTGTGTGTGTGTCACAGCCGACCTGTTGCAGTACTCCACCACAGACTCTCTGGTGGTGAACAGTGCTTCCTCTCCCTTCTTTGCTTTGGCCCATTTGGAGTCCAGCAGACAGTCCACTGCCTTGGAGGCTGAACGTGAGGACATGGAAAACACCCACAAATAAAACATACAGTTGGACTTTCCCTGAAAGTGTCACGTGCCTATTATCCTGTAAACGTGTCGAGTGTGTAACACTGTCGTACGTCTTCAACATATAACCAGTCATTGCTTAGTCATTGTGCAACCACATAATGCTTGTCATTCTCTGTCAGTAAAGAAGTGTTAAGAACCGCAACCTCACAACAATAACTGGTGAGGTGAGTAGTTACTAACACAACCCACTGTGACAGAGCAAGACTACCATATCCCAGTTGTGTTTGTGTTCACATGAATTCCGTCAAGCATTCACTTCTTCTTTGTCCGTTTCTTTTTCTCTACCGACTCCTGAGGGAAATCTTCAGCTCTTCAGCTGCTCAACGCTCCAGAAGGTTCACCAGCGAGTCGCTAACTGTGTGTGTCTCCTGTCTGGAGCTGAGCAGCCTGCAGTGGGTTGTAGAGCTTTTTCTGTCAGCTACACACATAAATGAGACTAACTATAAAGACCCATAAAGGGTGAAGGATAGATTCAGGTGATAACTCATCACTATGACAGACTCCTTTCTCATTAATCCATTATTTTCCCATTTTCCTTTAATTCAGTGTTATTATAAAGGTACAGGTGCTTTAAGTGGCTCCACTCATCCCTGTATTTGACAGAAGGGAGAGTGATGGCTACCTGCTGTAGAAACACAGCAGCCCTCAGCTAAATTGATGGTGATGATGAAGAGTAACTAACACCGTTTTCATTTACTGACTAAATCTAACCCAAGTGAGTCTGTGCGGTGAAGACAAGTCTGTGTGTTTGACAACAAGCTGCTTCTGACAGATGTCTCCTGCTTCACACTTCACACTCCCCCCCCGGTGCTGAGGTTGTGTGTGGACATCTCTGCCTGATGCGGCTCACAAACAAACACTGACCAATGAAGTAGTCGACCCGGTGACCCATCATGTTCGTGGACTTGGTGGGGCAGTTGAAGCGAAGATACTTGGCCACCGCCTTCTCATCCTTGGTGGGCTCGCTCACCTCCTGCAGGGCCAGACAAAAACACAAAGCTTAACACACACACACACACACACACAGAAGATAAATTGTATTGCCAAAGAAAGAACCACATTGCTCTAGAAGTGAGGATTCCAATGAAAGCAAATGTTCTAGGTTGGATAAGTAAATACAGACACCGAGGTAGAGTTGTTGTTTTTTTTCATCCGTTTCAAATCATGTCAGAGTGGCCATCTCCTCTCTCCTCACAATGTTTGCACTGTGTGTGCTCCTGCCAGCAGCACTGAACCACATGCCAACACCGAGGGGAGCGGGGGCACAGGGAGAGTCAGTCCTGCTGCAGCCATTCCAGCTGGTGCCGACCCGCAGCACGAGGGAGACCAGTCCATCAAACAGGCCTTTGTTTAAAGGAAGCAGGTATCAGTCACACGGCTGTTACATGAGCCTCCTCCACGGAAAGCCCCTCCCCTTACCCGTCTGTACCATCTACCTGGCTATGGGGGGGGGGATAACTAGAGATAACTGATGAGAAAATGGCGACTGGTGTTTTCGAGAAGCCTCAGTCGTTGCGTTGGACTCATAAAGGAGATAACACCCAGTACGTTTATGTAACTGGACCACACTGGGTTGGATGGTGTGTGAGGAGCACGTACCTGAAGCTGATGTCTCATACAGCTGCCCTTCACTTAATCCTCCAAATGCTTATAAATCAACATTGGGACTTTCTTTTAGAGGCTGTTTACTAATAGTCAGGTTTAATATCTTCAAGGAGGAACACATATTTGTTATCAGGCACTTCTTATTGAGGTGAGTAGCTACAACTGATGTCGTAACCCAATTGTAACGATTGGATCCTGTGATGACGATTAAACCAAAATGTCAACAACACAGAGCGCCTGCGTCACGACAGGGGACTATCAATGGGATGAAGGGTCATGATGTCAGTCAGAGACAAGTGTCTTCTGCTCCTGAGTGAGATAAAAGTGGACTGTGTGTGTGTTTGTGTGTGTGTGTGTGTGTGTGTGTAATACAGCTGCCTCTGAAGAACACGATTGTCTGTTACACGTCAGCCCCAGCAGGCGAATGTTAAATGTCCTCTTGTACTAACTGGTGAGACACATGTAGGAGGAGGGACTTCTTTCTGTAGGACACAAGGAAGTCACTGATGTGAACGAGGTGTCAGAATATTAGGGACACCTCCACATGAAAGTTGAGTGAACCTGTAGCTGTTGCTTTCACAGGGAGACGATGATCCGCTGCGTGTGACACTCGACATGTGACACGACATGTCCACTACGTGATTAAAACACCGCACAGATCGCCTCGCGTTATGTAAACACGTCCCGGTTGAGCTGACGCAGCTTAGCCAGCAAACCTCTCCAGCCACTTGAGTTACAGTGAAACAAGGTTCGATTCCCACACACAGCTGGGTTGAAAGTACACTGATGTTATCCCAGTGGGTGGTTCAGCGGGTTGGGGGCTGCGGGTGGCGGAGACAGCTACGATCCCGGAAATGTTTCCTCCGAGCAGAAAACACTGCTATTTGTTTTCGCTAGCCTGCTAATGCTAGCTACCTTTAGCCATCATTTGGCTCCCTCCGCCGCCTGTTACCGGCTCCTCTCGGGGATGTGGCCGGTAACGGCGCTCCGGTAACGGGTCGCTTATCTGCGCCACGTCGCTAACTGTGGATCCTCCGCTGACACGGGCGCTCATTTCAACAGAGGAGGGAGAGATGTTACCTGGATCCGCTTCTTGTGTCTCCTGCGCTCCGCCATGATCCTCAACTGCTCCTCCGACGTGCGCGACGTGGGGCACGCGCATAGACTGTATGGTATCGCGAGAGTTGGAGACTAACGGTAAAAAACGGTTGATGATAATAATAAACGGCAACAACAACGACACAGCCATGCATGAAATAGCAAAGGGAATAAATACAGGTCATTTTTGGAATTGCTGTTTCAGGAGAAGAGTTTCAGTACCGGAATCCATTTCCTGCTCTGCAAAACAAAGTAGATTCTGCTGAGTTTACAGTTTAATATTGTAATTATTTTATACTTCAATAAAATATCAACATATCAAATGCGTCAGGGTAGATTCAGTTATTTTATTTAGTAATATAATTAGACCGTTCCTTTAAAGCCCACATGAGTCAATCCTTAAAATATCTGGGAAACAAGAACATCTTCAAGAGTTTATTGTCATATACACAACGATTACATTAAGCAGTCGCTTGCAATGAAATCTTTCAGAGATCTCTGAATAAGCTGTTTAATTAACTTCATAGTAATAGTTTATAAATGATTACTAGAAGGAAGATTCAAATCAAGATGATAAAGTTTTACTCAGGTACCCTATTGTGTTTGTTATGACAGCCTAATCACCTAAGCCTCTCGCAGCTCATAATAAAAACATGAGTAAAAACCTCTCTTTGACTGACATGAGTTACAATCAAACATTAAATCCTTGCAATTTAAACAGTTAGCCCCTTTTTCTAAATGGAAATATTTGCTCCGGTTATTTTCTTTGTATGATTTAATAGTTGATTAAAGTTAATGGTCTATCAGGCTCTACTTGAAAAAAGGTTGACATATTTCGAAGAGGGTAATTTGGTTAAAATAAAAACAGAAATCTTCACATAAAGTAAATTGTCCGCGCCATGAAAGGAAGATAGTACTGCAGATTCCTATGTAGAAAAACACTTTATTTACAATCCAACAAACACAAACGATATCACAAAAGATATCAAAACCCAAAACTTTTTAACATATCATTCTTTTGATTATTAAAACCATTCCCTTGTGATTTCTATTGTCTTACTGCTGGTCTACTGGAGAAATGACAATTCGAGTTTGAGGCTACAATCAGACGTTTGGAGACTAAGGCCTGTAACGAAAGAAGAAAAAATATATAAAATAACTGATTGAACCTTCTCAGTGTCTCATAAAGCAAAGTTCAGACCTCTCCACTGTTGTTTTTAGAAATATATATGCATTAATATGTAAAATAAAAAATATTTTGCAGACACCTGGGCCTAGTATGAAGCTGTGTATGAAAACCCCTGGTAGCAAACAGTAGAAAAGCATCTTCAATTCAGGTAATCATCATAGAAACAAAACCACCACAGAGGCAGTAGCAGTCCATCAGCTTGTGTCGTGCTGTAGATTCAGACTGGGCCTGGTTCACACTCCTCCACACTCCACACCAGGGCTGGTCACACTGTCTCGCTGCTGGCACACGGAGGAGAGTTGTTTTCTGTCTCGTGAAGGTGCTCTGTGGATTTGAGGACATCAGGGTCTCTTGGACTCGCCACCATCTCCTCACTGTTGCAATTAGCAGGGGAGCCGATCTCGGAGGAGCGGTCCCCGGGCTTCTCCGGGGTGGCGTGCAGGGGGGCGGTGGGCAGCGGCAGGTTCATCATGTACAACATGTTGCCCAGACGCTTGGACACCTGCAGAGGAATATGGATAGTCGGCACATGTCAGACCCACAGTGTTAATTTAAAGAGGTTTTTATGTGTCAGACTGACTGGACGTCCCCTGTCCCCCACAGGCCTTGGCCCAGAGGGCACAGTAGGAAAAGCACATGTATATAAATGATCAAATACATTGAGTATAGTGATGGATGAAGTTATTTGTTGTACTTTAAGGCTTTTGGTACATGGTGCATGTTTATTGGTTCTCGTCAATAAAACAAACCTATCGCTAAAGCAACATCACGCAAAATCCAGATGTAGAAACAGACACCCCACTTTTTAATCTACTTTTTTTTTTTTTTAAAGATTACTTTTATTGATAGTTTTTAGAGACAGAGTTGAAATGGGGCAGAGAGGGGAGAGACATGCAGAGAACGACCGCGGGCTGGAATCGAACCCGGGTCCGCTGCTGGCCGAGGCCCATGGGGGGGACCCCCTACCAACTGAGCTAAGGGCGCCCCCTTTAATCTACTTTTAACTGATCATTTATTTTGGATTATCCTAACATAGTTTACATGCTGTTGCACAGTTTGACCTATAGGTGGTGCACAATGTCAGGGGTCCCTTCAGTAGGATGCCTGGAGTATGCCAGAATAGTCTACACGAGAAAGAGTTCAACTTCCTGTCGTCGCTCTCAGGTGAGAAATTGTTTAAATTCAGTTATTACAATTGTATAACACGGCAGGGACTGTAATACTTATTGTGGTTGTTTGTGTGTAATGATGAAATGAAACGTTCATTAATGATGCTAATGGTGAACTTCATACAAGTTTTAAGAGACAGTTGTGCTTCCAAGAGCAATACCACCTTAATAGAGCTAAGTAAGTTAGTGTAATTGTAATACACACTATCTGATGATTATAAGTGATTTGTGTTAGAAACAGGAAACAGGGATGTTAATTAAAGTGAGAATATGTAAAGAGAGAAATCGTGAATAAGCTGAATATTGAGCATGCTAATCTCATCTCAATGAAAAGTGTGCATAACAAGAGTCATTTATAGATGTGTCACCCGGCCCCTCCAGCACTGTGTGGGCGTTGGTATCATTCAGGTCAAGTGGCACATATTTCTGAAGATTCAGAGTGTGTGTGGTTCTCTACCTGTGAGCGGATCTTGAGAGCCGGCCCCAGCTTCAGCCCCAGCGTGTCCAGTAGATGCTCCTCTGAGAGGAGGGGGAGCGTCTCCCCATCGATCATGTGGTCCTTGAACGTCTGCAGAGAGCAATCACCTCACATTAGCACAGCAGAGACACAACTGAACGCATGAAGACATGTTTGGTTAAAGACCAGCACCAACCTGAGCGTATTCTGCACACGTGGGTATACTGTTGATAAAGTTGTAAACGTCATTCACCGTCCACTTCCTGATGTCCTCCGACACCTCATCACCATTAAGAAAGAGATTCCGTGGACCTGGCAACAACAAAAACAAACATAGCTTAAAGATCATTTCACAATTTAATAGGTTATCAATTTTGTATCAACTCCCCAAACTCACCAGGGGGGAGGAAGCCATTTCCAGGGACTGGGAACATGTAAGGCATCCCGGGGAGGGCGCCTCCTGCTGAGGGATACATGAACTTCTCCTGGAAAGCTGAACACTGGCTGGAAATGTCTTTTTCGTTGGTGCCACTGTTGGCCGCATCAGAGCAGCTGTCCTGCGTGTTCACACAGGCCTTGCGCAGGGCTGTATCCACTTCTTTGTAGTTCTTCCTGCTTCCTGTAAGTTCTGACTCTATTTTTGCTTGATGGTGTGTTTTACTGGCGGCACACTCCTCTCCCATGTCCCCCTTGGCCTCCGAATCCTTCTCCTCCCCTGATGTGGCCCCTGGACTCTGCTCTACATTTTTATCCTCCGCCTGGCCCTTCAGGTTGGCCATGTGGCTTTCTGCACTCTTGTGAGCGGTCGGCCTCCTGCCTGCCCTTCGTCCCCTCTCTCTGTGCAGCGTGCTGATGGGCGGGTAAGGGCTGGCTGACATGAGGATGCTGTTGGAGTGAAGCTCGTCCAGAGTGGGGCGGTGGACGAAGACATCGTGGCCGTCTGGCATGCGCTGGCGGCCTCTGAAGGCCATGTGGTTGGAGGGGTAAGCCATGGGATTGTCCATTCCTATCAGTCCCTTCTGGTGGGCGTTTTCCAGCTCCTTCTGGTGAAGGATGGCGTTCATCTCCATTCTGAACCAAAGCACACACAAATATTTAAGATATGTTCGAGTATAGCACAAATGGTGGAAAACACATAATCACACTTTCCCAAGGCTCAGGGAAGGGAACAAAAGTCTGGGAATGTACAAAATGTCCAACACAACGTGGTGCAGGGAGTTGTGTAGGTGGAATGTGTGTGTGAGACGATGATATTGTGCGCACCCACCTGGCGATGTTCTGCTTGTGAATGAGCTCCTGTCGCCGGGCAACTGTTTCCATCGGCTCTGAGGGCAAGAAGCCATAACCGGCTGAGAAAAGAAACAGACATCGGCTTTTAATACTCGATCACAGACCTTCACATACAGACTGGAAATTCAGTCCCTCGTGACTGTGTAGTGGCCTGTCAGTGCTCACCTGCTCCAGGGAAACCTCTCCCAGGCATGAGGTTGCCATGTGGGGGCATAGGTGGACCCAGGTGAGGCCCCATGTGCATCTGTCGGGCATCAGAGGCGACCATCTCATTGGGCTGAACCAACTCCCTGAGAAAAGAAAACCTTGTAAAATCAGTCTTTTGACAGGACGTCTAAAGATGACTTATTTACAGAGAGAATCTTTAACAAGTTGTTTTGTTTATAAGTAAAGTTTGCGCCAAATAAAAAGAAAAGACATCAGATTTATTTTCCTCTCAGGTATCATGTTTGAAAAAGTGTTGTTTTGCCGACTGAACCATGGTAAGTTCATGCTTTTATATCCAGAAATCCACTAGTATGATTAAGCACTTTAAGTGATGTTTTGATTGACATAGAATTAATCAGAAACTACTTTGGCCTTAATGTTAGATTTCTTGCACATGAGCCACAAATTCATATTTCTAGCAAATTTGTGATTATGCAAACTAAGTCGACTCTAATAATAAGGACTAAAGCTGGGTGCTTTCTGGATCCCTGAGGGGTTTGAGGAGCTCGGGTAATTCCCCTGGCTTCTAATCTGGCCTTGCAAAAAAAGCAGTGTCTGGTTCCCTTCTACAGCTGTAACTGACAAGTCTCAGGCGTCCAACTTTCCATAGAGCTACCATTTAAAATTTATGAGTAAGCTCAGGCACATACCTCTCCATGAAATGAGGTTCAAACTGTGCTGGGACTCCTTGTAACCTCTGCTGCCCCTGGGCGAGAATCTGCGGAGCCATGGCCATCTGGTTCCTCATTATTAACTCCTGTCTCTGCCTAAGCTCTGCAAGAGAAGAAAAAGCACCACAGGTCACACCCGAAGCAGATTTACCCACAGAGACAGACTTTCCTGACTGTGTAAAACTGCAGAGGTCAGTATATAGCAGACACAGAATCGTTTCTTTAGATGGTGTTAGGACAATATCTGAATTAACAAGTATCTTTTTGTAGATGAACCATTTTACATTTGACATATTTTTGTGTTTTCCAGTTGCGGTGTGGCTCAGTTTCCTCAGTTTGGTCTCTCACCTCCAGCTGACATGCCGTTGACCAGGCGGTACCAGTGCTTCTCATCCAAAGCTCCCTGCTCCCCCATCGCTGTCATCTTCCTCAGCTGCTCCCGTGGGGTCATGACACACTCGACCTTTGACCTCCACGTGAAGGTAGCTGAAATTCAAGTTAAAGAAGAGGTAAAAATTAAACACACATTCACAGATTGATGACGTCATTATGTACAATCCAAAAATGATTGAAAAGGCCATCACTTGATCCACCCTGGACTGTGCTATATTTTTTTTCAATTTTCTGTCACTGCCACTAGAGGGCAGCAGCTATCTATTTGGATTTAACATAAATGCTGATCGTTGGACTTTGTGTTAGATTTATTTCCACGTGTATTTTTTTTATATAGAAAAAATATAAATCTGCAATAACAATTAACAATAATTAACAAATAACATAGTAATTTGCACAAAATATAGATATAAATAAAATAATGTATTTGTGTGAATTTTACTTTTGTCGCATTGATTTTAAAAGCTTGTCTATGGAGCATTGCAAAAATAATCTGGTATATAATATATAAATAACAGTTTTTTTATATAAATAATTATTAATTGATTTTATAGACACTAAAACTAAGACTTTTATTTTAAACTGTAGAATATTGCCGGTATGGGATGAATGCACGCAGACTAGCACTGGTCAAGTTCATTTCATCAACCTTTGACCCCTACTCTCACCTCTTACCTTATCCCCAGCATTAAGTATTAATCTTAAACCGACCTTAACCCTCACCGTAAATCTAATCCAAAATTTAAATTTAACCTGTAAATCCAAACCCTAAACCTAACCCTCAAAGATGTGGTGACCAGCAAAAACAATCCACTACTGGATGGATTTTATTTCCCTCCTCATTCTGGCATTCTCTTCATTTGGTTCCTGTAAGTGTCCTAATACTAAAAGGACACACCCACCCGTACGCTTGCATTCACACATACACACTCACTGTACACGGCCACATTGTTCTTAGCTGAGCCAGCAGCTTGTGTCCACAACCACAATAGACTTAGACACCTCCAATTAGCCTTCTACACGGCAGAAATCCCATTACAAAATATGATACTGTAAACGACAGGATAATAATCCAGCTCTGCTAATCCGAGACCCGGGTGCAAGGTGTCTCTGGGTAAAAAATTATCTTAATTCACACTTTTACACAGACGTTGCAAACTAAACACCTCTATATATATTTTTACTCTGACCATAAATTCATTTCACTGATATGTTCACTTGTGTGTTTAAATCTGTGCACATGTTCTTAGGTCACATTATTCCTGCTTTCCCCTCCCCCAGACGAATGCCGCCATAAGATTTGCCCCAAGGCCTCGTGCATTATCCACAGTTCCTCAAGTTCCCTCCGAAGTCCATCTAATCTGAAGGCTGTAATCCCCTTGTTAGTCCTGCAACAGTCTGCTAGCTACATCTGCTGACCCGCTGACCAGCCCGCCCTGCTGGGCCGTCCAACCCCCAACCCCACCTTCCCAGGCCCCCGCTACCCCCACTATCCTATTAGCTAAGTCCTGGCTATACAGCACTTTAAAGGGATGTGTTGGAGGTAATCCGCACGTTTAGAGTTTTACCCTCAGCAAACCTTGCCTGTAAGCATCCCGGACAATACACCCTAAGTGCTAAGCCTATTAGACTCCATTAGCTCCCAGGATGTCCTAAAAACACCTTGAGGATAAATCTGGGGATGCAATCGGTTTATGTGGAGCTATGTGGTGCGAACACATGCACCCTGCCTCCACCTCCTTTTCTGCCAATGTCACAACAGCTCGCATCAGCAAATGAGGAGAAATATATTCCTACATCGATGTTTCTCTAATTCCCAAGTGGGCTCTAAGCTCTGAGCCTCTGGGCCTCATGTAATCTATTATCCCCTTTACATTCTCTCCACTGGGAATTAATGATTCACATTTTTATATGGGAGACTATAAACAACTGCGCATATCTCAGGATGATGATGCGGGTTTTGCCCTGAAGCCAGTGTGGCCGAAACAGCTCACACATTTAACGATTAAATCTTGAAGATGAAACAAGCAAAATGGAAAATAATGGATATAAGTTTGATCCATGACTCAAGTGCAGCAAGTGAACTCGTATTCAGATACAAGAACTACGACAGTCGGTTGTCTAAGTTAAATCAGCGGCCTGTGTTAGTCCCAGTTTGTGGGTTTTATATATTACCATTGCAATCCTGTCACGGAGGTAGACCTTGAGTTTCCCAAAAGATGAATGCATGAAAATATTTGAAAAGCAATTCAGTACAAGTGCCTTTTTTCATAATTGCAAATATTTCAAAACAGTTTCTCAAGTTGTGACTTGTATTTTCTGTCCTGGTGGCTGAAAATGAAACATGTCCTTATTTCTTTAAGTAGAATACAACCAAAGTTTGAAATATTATTCTGTATTAAGTATGAAATACTGGAGGATGTATGAATGTTTACTGTACAAATCGTTTTTTACCACATGAAGTTGAAGTAACTTTCCTCAAAACAATCTTTGGTAGGAACTTGCTCAGAAACTTGCTTCAAAAGTAAACATGATGGCAAAGCGACTTCTAGACCCCACTGTATAAAACACTGTGTGTATATAAACACAATTAGTATGTATGTAAATATATAGAGAGAGATATATGTGTGTATTTTATCAACTGATCATATATTTACATATAATATCCTAATCTGTAAGACCATAAGAGACACTAAAGACAATAACCTGTGTGAGATTTGCTGATAATGAAACTGCGTATAAATCTTCTGTGAATAAATAATTAGAGAAAGGAGATATCTCATCGACTGCTGCCATCAATCAGAAAACGCAACTTGAGACACAGATAAAAAATCTGCTTTAATATGAAGTAGACAAAAGGACTTTTCTTCTAGTTTGGGAAAAGAGTCTTTGATGATTCTGTAAAAAGCCGTCAGAATAGAAGTGAGCTTTATTAAAAAGTCTTATTAGTATTTCAAAGAGCGCAGGGGTAATTATTTCTCAGAGAAATAGCTCAGTGACCCGAATGTAATGATACATAATACATGAGCAGCTCAAACTGAGGAAGACCTTTGTGAACTTTGTACCATTTGGAGAAATCCTTCATAAGACCTGTTTGATCACAGCTAACACTTTTACAGGGTTTTGTTTTAAGACTCTTAAGTGAAGTTGAAGCCTTGCGAGACTTTGTGTTCTGCTGTAAACGTTGAATTCAGCCCCGGTCTCAAACGTGTCAGAGCCTCACACCTAACCGTTAAGAGGCTGCAGCTTTAGTGAGTGAAACTGTCGTCAAAGGTGAGCTCGACAAACACTTGTTATATTTCCTTAAACAAGCAGAGGCCACACCGCAGCTGCCAAATCCAGGGATTGGGCTCCTTGGATTTACCGTTGCCTGGTTAATCTCATTACAAGAATGAATTAAAGGGAAAAATTGCTGACGACTTAGATGGAGCCCTGAGGAGGTCATATCAGACAAGACAGAAGTATTGTCTAGTCCTCGCTAATCCCCCCCCCCACACACACACACATACACAAATCTGAGATTTTATGAAACATGAACGGTAAATGATGAACTGCAGGTTTTTACATATTTATTTAAAATTTACTACCAATTGTCGCAACGTCACATGACAGAGTGCTGAATAAGACGATGATTGACTGCATTAGATTAAATATTGTTATAAAATATGAATTAATAACGTAAACGTCGATGTCGGCACAAAGAATTTCAGATCACGAGGACGAGAGGCCAATTCACGATGTACTCTAACAATTTTTTCTATTATCTTCAAGTGCTATTTACAGAATCTGGGCTAATTATTAGGTTAATTATACAGATTTCAAGGTTGTTCCTCTAATCGCATTGGCCTTTAGATTAATCACTTACTGAGGGATCAGACGCCCTTTATACCGCTTACTGTGAACATTTTGACAGTTTGAATAGATTTGCATTGTGTGATGAAAACATTTAAGGTCTTTTGCTATCATTTCTGATCACGTTATAATAAATGGATTTTGTGTTTTTTCACTGGATTAACAGCAGAATAAATGTTAATTGTAGCAACAACTTTGAATACAAGCAGAACAAGTCAGTCACAAATAGAAGCACAAGAAAAATGAAATTGGAAGATGAGAAGTAGAAACAGACAGGAGTTGATAAATGACTCACCTTCAAGTTCACACCAGTGAGCAGAGTTTGAACTGGTTTTGTCCCAATTCAAGTTTTAAAAGAAGCAGGGTCACAAATGTAAATGAAAGCCTTCACAGATCTCACAGAACGCGTCGCCCGACTATCACTTACAACTATCCGGCCTCCCACTAACCAGTCAACCTGCTCGGAGCGCGGTCTGCTGCCAGCTAGCTGCCTTAACTAAAGGAGACCTGTTAAATACCGATTCATTTCATCTCCATTAGCTGGCCTTATCTCCTGTGGTAAGCCCTCCCTGTCCTGACATCACTGTGATCTCCCATCCAACTGCTCGCTGCACATTGCAACTCATGTGTAATTACTGAAGCAGCACTGGTCCTAAGCGTGGAGTGCTAAACCTCTTTCAACGTTTACCTCACTAATCCCTTGTTAGCACTTTAGGCCATAGTTAAGACACCTAAATGCTTAGCTTCCTTTTCCAGTGGCAAAATGGCCAACCCCTCCTTAAGTGCTGTGCGGCCACATGCAGGGCGGCTTCATGATGCAGCTTGACGACCTGGTAAAACCATGCAGATCAGTCTTGTTTTTGTTTGTCCCTCATGTCTCGTTTGGGTGTCAGAGGTATTGTGCTCCCCAGGGTGCCACAGCGTTGACCCAAACATGCTTGGTGGTAATTTGCTAGAAATCCGACTAAATGTTGGCCGGATCATCCTCTCAGACCTCTTAATCTGACAGTTTGCGCTCACCAGCCGCTTACAGCATGCGCCTGCACTTCTTCCTTGAATGGTGTGTTTTTTTTTTTCTGTGTCTGGTGTCAGCGAGCTGTGCACAGTTGGTCGACTGTGCGGTGATGCTGCCAAACAAACAACACGATGTGGAGGGTGAATGGAGAAGAGCTCCTCTCTCCATCTGCAGCCTGCAGGAAACAGTTATAGCTCATTGAGGGTTGAGTAACCAGGTCGGGACACTGCTGTGTCACTTACATGCACACATATATATATATATATATTGCATTCTAATACAACAGTCCTGCAATAAGTAATGAAAGTAGTTATTGATTATAAAAATGTATAGGCTCACATCAGTTTGCTAAATGTCTCAGATTCCCAGAAGAAAACAGCCTTTGTCTGTATTTTCAGTGTCAGAACATTTTATCAGTTGTAAATACTTTACACAATAAAATATGCATATAGACTGATTTTTTTAACATAATTTAGTTAATTTAATTACAGTAATATGTCTATATATGTATATACAGGTGTGTTTTTATATATATTATAGACTTTTTGGATGTGAACATGACCTGACCTCAGCTTTTTTATTTTTATTTCCAATTTCCCCTCTTTTGAAACCTTTTGTAATCTCATTCTTTTAATGAGCTCTACACAGATAAAGTTTATTATTAATATCAAACTCTCTTTTGACATCGATGTGGAGCATGTGGAGACTAATCAGGTTTTTAGATCCAGACAGAACATTTAACTTTCAACCTCTATTAGTGCGCCATAATACAGACATCCATGTTCTCCTTAACGACAGCTCCCACTGTGAGGGTTAAGTTGGCCTCCAGTCGGCCGTGTGCTGACTCGACTTGAAAGTCCAACAGGCAAATAATCAAACATCCAAATCATTTACTAACTAAAAGGAGCTGTGATGGGATTGTTGAGGCATTTCAACTAAAACTGCTTTGGAAACCTCATGGTGGCGCTAATCAGTGAGGCTCGCAACAGTGGTAATGACCAGAAACCAGAGGAGAGAAGAACAATTACACATTAATATCATTTATAATTCAATTTAACTCACAGTATTGAGCACAGGAAGAATAACAATTGTTTATATTCTCATGAGGTGATTCTATTTAGTTGTCGGTATGCTTTTATTTTGTACTTTTATCCTAAATACAATACTTAAGGTACATTTAGCTGAAAATGTGTCTTTACTTTTGAATACATGTCTTGAAATCACTGATCTAAATACTTTGTCTTTCCCTGTAGCAACCATAGAAGCAGTATTGGTTTTCACAAATATAAAGGGTATAAAAACACCACATTTACCAGCAGATGTAATATTAACACAGTATTACTATTTGTCACTATATGGACAGGAGAAAAACTCAGTAGCTTTATTTCTCTGAATCCACTAGATGATATTTTTACTAAAAAGAGGAGAAAAGAAAAACACAAATTAAGCACTTGGGAATTAAGTGAGTGAGCTTTAGGATGTGTAAACCGCTAATTTAGGAATCTCCTAGGTGTAAGCTTTTTATGAGGGATTTTTGCACCAAGCATTACAGAGTCACAGTGAGGCGAAAGGATCAGAGCAGGTTTAACCTCAAGAAACAGGCTCAGCTATAAATTCACTGGGCTGGGGCAGATTCAAACACCACCCATCCTCTAATTACAGCAGCAACCTGGGGTCCGGGGTGTGTTGTGTTTCCTGTTTTCTTTCTCCCCCATCGAATGATGACTTTAATGAAGCTGTAATCCCTCGTAGGTGGAAGCATTATGTCTTCCACGCCTGATGGAAATCTTGATTAGGTCATGATTACGGTGAGATCCTGGATTGTAAGACTCTTCAGGATCAATAATCCTTGAAATAACAGGAAAGGCTTTCGATCCTCGATGTGCTATGTTCAGATAATACTGACTGACATGGTGAATGTTTTGAATGGGGCTAAGTTCTGTATATATGGGCTGCTTTTATATATTCTATCACAACCCCATAATGTGAAAAAGACATTAACGGTTCCTCTGAACCTTTAGTTCATAAATTCACAATATATTTCATGCATAATCTGCATTTTGTGAAAGTTGAAAGCCACTTTTTTGAAAGTGGCTCAGAAGAGCATAACCCGAGGATGGTGGTGGAGGACGTACTCCAATATTTTACTCAAGTAAAAGTACTAATGAACAGACAGAAAATTACCCGAGTAAAAGTACCACATTAGCTTTTCTAATTCCCTTTCGATACACTTCAATTAAAAGTAAAAGTACTTACCGAGCATAGCATTAGAGCTGAGTCTCAGCACTGACCTCTTTTGAATTCATTTCAGGTGTTTCTTCTTCATAAGTAATGCTGCTGCTGCAGGAGGCGGGGTCTAATGTTACCTGCCTCTCTGATTGGACCAGTGAACCAATTCCCCTCTGGATATTGAGTGCTTTTACAAATATAAAAATAATGTGGAGATGTATGGCAAGTTGAATGATAGTGTAGTGGAGTAAAACGTCCCGATAATTGCGATGGAGCAAAAGGGAAAAGTACCTGGATGTACTATAATATAACAGATCCCCTGTCTGTTTGCCAAAGTGTCCTTTGGCAAGACTGTGAACCTCCAAACTGACCCTGATGACTGTGCTGACAGTGCGATGACTGTGTGTGAATGGGTGATTGTGACTTGTGTCTTTATAAATCTTTGAGTGGTCGATGAGACTACAAAAAAGCACTTTACAAACACAGTCTAGTACAAATAAAGTTATTACTAAATTAAAAGCTCATGTTGACGCTAGAGGGAAACTCAGGGGCTCATAAAATTAATTCATGGTGTAATCACTGTGGTCGCAACAGATATTTTGGCATTGACCAACCAACCTTGGTCCAAACAGTAATAGCCCCCTGTACAGTTTTCTCAAGATGTTGCATTAGACCAGTGCACAGTACAATTAATGAGAAGCGATCATCATATGTATCGAGCCAGTGTCTGTGTACGACTCTGACTTTTACACAAACATGTCAGTCCGATCTTTCTGCGAGAGGCCTGTTTAAACATGTGCCAATTCCCACACACCGTCACAGTAACCCTACATGTAAATAGAAAGGGGGGGGGGGGGGGGGTGCATAAAAGCGCCATCGAAACTCAGCCCGTCACTGCTGCCCGGTAAATACAGGTGAGCTGGACCACAGCTGTGATTCTCTGATGTCTCCTGAGATGCTTTAGTTTTCAAACTGAGTCAGTGAACTGTGTTTTTTTTTCTTTATTCTTCTGCTCTCTAAAGGTTGTGGAGAAAAGATGAACGCCATCCAGGTGATTTCCCTGACGCTGCTGTCCGTCCTGGCAGCCAACGCCCAGGTCATCATGCCCGGGCGATGCCCCAAGCCTGCTGTTCAGGAGAACTTTGACACTGCCAGGGTGAGCACGGAAACAATTTCACCGTTATTGCAGGAAAACAAGACAGCGTTTTCTTCATTTTTTTTGTATATTCAGAACCCATAAATGTACAAAATAAACCTCTGAGGCCAAAATTTGATACTGACTAGACGTGGCACTTTAACAATGAGCTTTACTTTCCCCTGTGGTTCCCCTGCAGTATCTTGGTAAATGGTATGACTTCCAGAGACTGCCACATGCTTTCCAGAAGGGAGAGTGCTGCACTGCCACCTACAGCCTGCAGAGCCCTGGAGTTGTCGGTGTCCTCAACAAGGAGCTGCTGTGAGTATCATGTACACACCTGTAATACATTAACAGAGAAGAAAGCCTTCTCTTGAACTACATCTAGTAATAGATCCATATAAAATTCTCAATTGTAACTTAGAGTCCTGTATTCAAAAGTAAACGTATAGGTGTGTTATCCACAAAATTAACTTAAAATATTAAAGTGGCTGTACTCACTATACAGCTCTATCAGGGTATAAAATCTGATTATTACTGATACGCGTGTACACAACAATATTTTTCATGAATAGTTAGACTCCTATGTGTGTTTTTAGAGACTAAGTTTATTTCACTGTAAAACTTAAACATCTATATTTTCTTGGTCAAGATGTATGACTCTTGGTAACTCAAAATAACAAACAACCACATTTTGTCACAGATTGGTCTCTTTTGTGTTTGGACCTTTAAAACCAGGATGAAGTCAGTCAGGTGGTGTCATTTCAACTGTTTATGTGTTCGTATTCATTAACATTTCACCTTCTCTTATAGTGCTAATGGTTCCATCAACGCCATCAGCGGCACTGCCACGGCTAAGAACCCCTCCGAGCCCGCCAAGCTGCAGGTCACCTTCTTTGAGAGTAAGGACTCCACATTTGTTTCAAACCTTCTACCCTGGATAGATTATTCCAATACTTTATATCCCATTCGAGCATCATTCATAAAGATTTCTGTATAGTTGAATCATATGTGACATTTGAAATCCTTGCATTAGACAGTGATATTTGTTATCTTGACTTTCTGTCTCTTTCACACCCTCAGGCGCCCCCCCTGCCCCTTACTGGGTCCTGTCCACCGACTACGACAGCTACTCCCTGGTCTACAGCTGCACCGACCTCGGCGTGCTGCATGTGGACTTCGCCTGGATCCTGAGCAGGCAGCCCACCCTGCCCGAGGAGACCATAGAGGAGCTGCACAGCGCCCTGTCCTCCATCGGAGTCAGAGTGGACAAGCTGCTCACCACCAACCAGGATGCAGCTTACTGCAGTGCTATGCAGTGACAGAGATAATCCTGATTTAGCCTACAGACCCACTCACTACTGTGTGTCATGTATTGTGCTGCTTATGACTGTGCGCTCACTGGTCTTTATGTCACTGGATGTCTCTTGCAAAGTCAATGCAATAAACTTATTCAAACTGAAAGCCAGATTTTGGTGTCTGTTCTGTGGGCCTCTGTTTGGATTCGATGAAATACAATTTAGATTATTAATGAAGTAGGCAGCATGATTTTCACGGTGACGCACACATTAATTACTTCTATTAATCATAATTAAAATAGAAAAAAATCTAAAAAAATAATTGAAGACTGTGTTGATTAATTACTGGGTAATTTTGGATCTTTAGGCTTCAAGTAAAGTTTTGAGTTATCAGTGTTTGGCGAACTGATCACAAACTGTAATCCGTTGTAAACAGAGGTGACAAAGAGGACTGAATTGTTTTATGGGGTCACAAGCCGGTGGTCATCAGTACCTGGGTTGTTATTATCATGACCACTGTAGTGGGAGGTTTCACGTCAATGTCTCTTCCTCGACTAAACCGACTCTTTGAAGTCTTGAAGAGCAAGCGTCATCTTCTAAAATGTGCTTTGAAAGAGTCCTTGATTTGAGGTGATGTAGGTTAAAATAATCAGCTTTTGAAGGTGTTATTATTCATTTTTCTTCATGGGCAGAAACCATATACTTTAAATAAACATGGATGCAGAGTCAGGGCTGGAAATTGTGCACCTTTATTTTCTTAATTTCAGTGACAGTGAGACACACAACATTTTATAATGTGGTTATGATCTTTTTATCGGGCTTGATCTGCTGCTTTGCCTTCTCGTAAAGATTTTTGATAAGACTGTGCGCATCTATCACACTCAGTGGTACTTTGGCCTTCTTTATGGTATACATCACCAGTCCTGTAATAACCAGCTAAGTTCTGCGTTGACATCCGTCTTGGCTCATAAGGAGGCCGGACTTCAGAAGCCTGCCTTGGCTTGACAGAAGTTTTGCACAAAATTTGATCTGAAACCTCCTCAGCGTCACATTTTCCACCATCACCACTTCCATCATCTGAAGATTCATCTCCAGAATTTCCATCATCCGAATCCTCTGAATCCCTGAGTTGTGAGATGACCCTGAATGCGTCATCCATGTCCTCTTGAGGGTCCTGGTTCATTACAGTGGTTGATGGATGTAGTGGCAACAAGACGGGGACTTTTGTGATCATCTGATAGTTTTGCTCGCACAGAAGGACAAAGGACAGGGGCTCTGCCAAAACGAAGGCTATGTGTAATAACATCTGAATCAGAATTTCCATCATAACCTTTCCCATCATTTGAACATTCAACTCCAGAATTTTCCATCTTCAGATTTCCCTCTCTCATCTGACTCACCCTTAATTGGGTGTGGCCATGTGCTCGTATGTGAGGGAGAAATCGTCATTATTTTCCTTTAACATTTATTTTGACTATTGAAGATACTCTATCATTCATTCAACCCATTGTCAGTACAAGTGTAACAATTCTTCACTATAGGTTAAATAAGTTAAGAATACAATGTCAGCTGGAATTGGCCCCATTCCTCACGTGACCCTGAAAGAAGATGTGGTAAAGATAATGGATGGATGTTTGTTTAAGGAGCCATGAAAACAGGTTCTCTGTCAGCCTCACATAGACAATGACAGAAAGATAACTGAGGGATCACCATTTAAAATATAACCCAGTTTATGTCTGTGTCTCTTCAGCTTCACTTTACAGTGAAATCTTCTAAAATATGCAAAACAACCCCAATATCCTCTGCTGTCCTTAATCATACTCCTCTTTCTCTCCTCTGTCTTATCTGCATGTTTACTGTTAACAACCCTATCAGAAGGCAAGTTAGAAACATACAAACCTGCCCTTTAATAGATCGAATATCTCTGTCTTCTTTTGTACATTAGACCAGAGGTTAAACACACAGTTCTTCTTTCATCCCTCTTCAGATGTTTTAATCACAGGCAGAAAATGACTTTCAATTTCTGAGATGAAACTAAAATGAAAACCTACATTTGTAAGCAGCTCAGCAACCAGATTGATGAGAAGGAAACGTGAGGGGATGAAACAAATACTAATACAAAAACTAAACCTAACCAATAACAATTAGACAATAAAATGTATGGGTATACCCCCCCCCCCCCCCAAGAACTTACTTATCAAAATAAAATGTGTAGTACATTATATTAGATGTATTGTTTAAGTTTTCATCTGGAGCTACTTTACATTTTCATTCATGGAATAATGTTGGAGTGTGTTGTGTGACCTTGAACTGTGTGTGTGTATATGTGTGTGTGTGTGTGTATGTGTGTGTGTGTGTTTGTGTGTGTGTGTGTGTGTGTGTGTGTGTGTGTGTGTGTGTTTATGTTTTATGTAAAGTGAACTGTAGAACTTACATTCTGTTGCTTTAAATTCTACAGTTTGCCTTATTGTAATTCAGAATGAGCCCAAAGGGCTAAAAACGAAATACACACAACATGAATTTCGCTCTACAGGTTTATTGCATTGACTTTGCACAAGATCAACAGAGCGATATATATATGTTTATATACTACACACTCCACACACTGAGCCATGCTGTGACTCCTGTGTCGTCCTCTATCCGAAACAGAAGTCTCTCTGTCTACTGGATCATGGCGCTGCACAACTCTGCGTCCTGGTCGGTGGAGACCATCTTGGCCACGTTGACTCCGATGGAGGACAGGATGGCGTGCAGCTCCTCGGTGGTCTCCTCAGAGAGGGTGGGCTCCCTGCTCAGGATCCAGGAGAACTCCATGCGGAACAGGCCAAAGTCGGTGCAGCCGTAGACCAGAGCATGACCCTCGTAGTCAGTGGAGAGCACCCAGTAGGGACCGGGAGGGGAATCTGGAGGGGAGACAAGTCGGTAGAGTCAAAGCTGCTGGTGCATCCAAAGCCCAAGTCACAGATTTTAATGAACGAGTGAAGCTGAAGGTAAAAACTATAATGACTTAGACATCCTCACTTTCAAAGAAGGAGACCTCCAGCTTGGCAGGCTCGGCGGGGTTCTTAGCCTTGGCAGAGCCGGTGATAGAATTAGTGGTTCCGTCCTTCCTATAAAAGATGAATGAAACATGAAAGACTTCATATGAAAAGAGGAATTTAAGTGAGAATTTCCTTTTTTCTATACACACATTGGTATAGAAATTGGAGTCTAAATGTGTTGCGTGTCCTCGAATTTTCTCCAAATGCTCCGATTTCATAGATACAGGATAAAAATTCTGTCTCTGTGTGAAACGCTGTGCACATAAAAAACTTAATTAACACTGAATATTAGTATTTCCAGGTATGTGACTTGACAAGGACAGAGTAACTGGAGCTGTGGAAATCAAACCGCACAAGTCTTGGACTAAATGCACACAGATACTCACAGCAGCTCCCTGTTCAGGACCCCGACGACTCCTGGGCTCTTCAGGCTGTAGGTGGCGGTGCCGCACTCGCCTTTCTGGAAGGCTGTTGGGAGCTTCATGATCTCATACCACCTCCCCACGTACTGCAGGGGAAATACAACATATCACAGTCGATGATAATGGCAGTTGTGGGATTTGTGCACTTCTCATGTGGTGCAGAGGTTTATTTAATATAATAGCAAATGAAAGATATGGAATGAACTCTGAGTTTAGTATTCACCCTGGTTGCATCAAAGTCGGCCTGAACGTCAGGTTTGGGACATTTGCCGAACTTGATGATCTGAGCGCTGGCTGCCAGGACAGACAGCAGAGTCAGGGAAATCACCAGCATGGTCTTCATCTTATCAATAGGATCTGCAGAGGAGAAAACACACAGCGCAATTACAGAGGCAATATCCTGCCGCAGAGCTCAAGGAACCAAACATCTGAATTGAGAATCACATAGGGAAGAACAGGAGACAGGCACAGAGGTGGACAGAGGCAGAGTTGCAGCTGCAGCCTGCTTACCTGAGTTTACAGCTATAGAACCTGTGTGCAGGATGTGAAGCTTCCCTGGGTCTTATATAGATCGAGGAACCTGGAGCTTTATCGCTGATCACATTCCTGGGCCCCTCCTCTGTGTTTTCAGGACAAACGTTTGTGATGTGTGAGAGCTGGCACCTGTTCAAATGAAGACATTGTTCAAACAGGCCTCCCTCCATTGACAGGTCAGCAATGGTATCAAGACTTTGAAGTAGTGGACGCCCATAATGACACGGATATTATTTACCCGAAATATGAAATGTAAAAACTACAAATAAGGTACAGTATATAATCTCGAAGTTATGTTAAAATTGTAAATTCATTACTTTTCAAATAAACTGTTGCATCAGAGCAGCAGCGTCATGCAGCCACAAAGATATACTGATAATTAGATTAATACATTATAATTCTGCCATAAATTAAGAACTGAATAGCTTCTGTCTTGGCCTATATTCGATCCTTCCACATGTTTTCGTGGAAATCCTAAACCCAACGATCACCTCAGTCAACTCGGAGTTAACTCTCACCAGGTAACACAGTGAATGATCCTTGTTTCTATGAATGCAAAGTAAGTATAGTGTATAAAGTGTATAATCAAATTGAATTAATTTATTGTTATAAAGCCAAAAGATCGGCAGAAGTTCATTCAGTGTGTCAAGAGTCGTAAAACCAGAAAGGTGAAAAATGAAAAAGTAAACAGGGTAATATTATGTTATGTATGTTAATGTAAGTTTGGTGAAAGGTCACGGATGAGGTTGTGAGACCTTTGTCGTGCCTCAGCAGCAGGAACTATTCTCATGATCCCTGTGTGTAAGTGCACACGTGAAGATGTTTAGCCTACAGTGTGTTTGTGTGTGTATGAGTGTGAGTGTACACAGGTGGCAGGAGCCCCAGCGTGACCTCATGTGTTGTGGCATGACAGTCTTTACTATAGGTCACATAATATAGCATCTGTTTCAAAATGTATATTAGATCATGATCATTACTTTCACAAACAAATAAACTAAAAATGTAATATGCTAATAATGATAATAAAATATCCTTCTTTATACAACACTTTGTATAAAACTGTTACAAAAGGTTCACATGACTGAAGTGGGATGGAAACATTTCAGGTCTAAGACAAATAAGATCATAGAAGAAAATAATATTAAAACAATAAAATATAGCATTAAAACAATACATCAAAATAATGAACAAACAAATCATGTAAAATGGTGACGCCTACTGTGGCTTACTGGCTTTTTAGGTTTGTGTTTCTTACAGCACTGCTTGGATTGGCTCAGCATGACCAGTGATGGAATTCCTGGATGAAAAGACATGAAAAGAGCGCCATCTACAGACACAAAGAAAAAGATCCAAGAACCAAACCATCACAGCAGCTCTGCAGGGAATGAAGAGCTAAAGTAAAACTCAAATGAACAAAATAAAGGCGAGATGTGTCAGAAACCTGCATGTGATGAAATATGGAGGAAAGTATGTGGGTGAAATGTTTTGCTGAAACGCTCCAGTTTGAATTCTACTTCTTTAATATTCCTCACCCTTTGATTTGTTCTGCATTGAAACAGAATACGTCAGTGTGATTGTTTGTTCCTCTTCACGCTCTGACCAGTCGAGCTCATTACCTCCACCCAGAAACCAACACCTTCAACCAGGCTTTGATTTATGTGGAGCTGCAGCAATAAGTTGATGGAAATTGAACCTTCTGATCTTTCTCTTCTTTAGTTCAACCTTGTTTGTAGTCGTGTGGCTGTGTCTGGAAGCCGACAGGATTTAATAGTGTTTGCATGTAATTGACACTGTTTGGTTTACACCGTTTTGAGTGTTAAACTGTTGCGGCTCATTGCACCTGTAAAACATTGAAAAGTATTAAAAACTGTATGATAAACTAGTAGTGGTAAGATTTGGATATTCTCTAGTTTCTTGTTGTCAGGAATACTGTTCAGCTGACCAGTAAAACAGCAGTCCGACCCTCTGGTCACTAATTAGATGAAGAGTCAGGAGATTGTCAAAAATAAATTCCTGGATAAGCTGAGGACGCAAAAAAAACCCAGAAATACCAACCCCTTGACGTCAGAACTCTTCAAAGTTGTTCCAAATCACGCCTGTAATTAATTTAGCTGTCCATCTAGTAGTTAATGTGATATTAAAGTGGTGGACCAATCAGCAGAGCCATCGGAACAGATCCATGTTCACCATGACTCAAAAGGCTCCTGATAAACTGTGATACGAAAAAAATATTGTTGAGTTAGATCGAATTCTATTGATTTTGTCTGCTTTGTAAAACCATGCAGGTCACATTATTTTTAGGTTTGAAAAAATAAACTGGATCCTCCAACTTCTTCAACTTGAATTGGCCCAGATGGAGTTTGTATCTATATTTATTGTATCTTCCCTTATTCTGCAGAACCATGAAATAATAAATCCACATTTCTGTGCATCTGAGACAGAAGAGCATCCAGATTGTTTTATGACGTTTCCGCTGGTATGTCCCCTGTGACTCCAATTTGCTAATGGTTTGCTTCAAGTCTGGAATAAGGCTCCATACAAAGACAGCCATTGATGACACAGAGTGGCAGGGCTGCAAAACCTCATGCAGAGCAACGTCTCTAATTCAAACAGCGAAGTTGGTCCGAGGAAGAGAAGACAAGTCTGAAGCAAAGAGGCCACAGAGGTAAGACAGCATATCTAGTGAAGTATATAAATATTAAAACAACAAAAAACATTAGAGAAGAGGATAATAATATTTGTTTTCCCGAACTCAGGTTGAATAGCTAGAAGATAAGAAGATTTACCAAGTAAACTTTCCTTTTTAGTAATGCTGTGAATGCCTGGCACTGTATTTTATGTTTCATTTCAGTAATTTGTTGCCTTATTATCATTGTTTATGTCTGTTGCAGGAAACAAAGGACAGTCTCACTATGAAGTTATCTTCAGCTCTGGCTTTTGTGCTGGTTCTCCCACTCACCTGGGCTCAGGTTCCTCACTGGGGACCGTGTCCAGAACCGTCTGTTCAACCTGCGTTTAACCTCAAGCAGGTACTGAAAATAGTCTCTGGGTGTAGATGTATGTTAAAAGAGAATTTGACTAAAGTAGTTTGTTTAGCTGGAGCTAATGTAACTAAACTTAACGTCTCAATTAAATGAATATGTAGATGTATTCATGCTTTTCCTTTTTCCTTCACCCTCACAGTTCATGGGCAGGTGGTTTGAAATTGCCAAACTGCCGGCCCAGTTTGAGAAGGGCCGATGCATCGAGACCAACTTCACCATGAGGACGGACAAATCCATCCGAGTGGTCAGCTCTGAAATACTGTGAGTTTCTGTGTCCAAGTGTTAATTTGGGAGGTGACGATGGCATGAGGTGTATTTCTTTTAAGACATGTGACTGTGTGGAATTGAACAGAAAAGGAGAGCTGAGGAAAATTGAAGGCAATGGACTCATAGAAGACATTAAGAATCCAGCCAAGCTGGGGATAAGTTATTCTTATGGTGAGGACGACTATACATTTAACTCCTGCTGCTGTGTGTCAATTTTTAATTTAAGTGGATTTTGTCAGATGAACAGGAGAAAGCATTTGTAATGGATTCCTTGTTTCTCGGCACCATAGTCCTGCCCTACTCCCCGTACTGGATCCTGTCCACGGACTACACCAACACGGCCCTGGTGTATTCCTGCACGGACATCCTCAGGCTCTTCCACGTCGACTTTGCCTGGATCCTGAGCCGAACACGAACCCTGCCCGACGCCACCGTGGAGAAGGCCAAGGAGACCTTCAGCAACAACAACATCGACGTGAGCAGGATGATTGCCAGCAAGCAGCTAGGCTGTGACAAAACCCTGTGAGCAGCAGGGGGCTGCAGTGCAAATACAAGATGGTGCTGTTAGAGGGAGAAGATGACTGATATTATGTGATGATTGAGGCCAGGAGGTCTAGACTCGGCTCTGTTATTTGGTTTGTGCAACAGACCGGAGTTGAATGTGTTTCATGACGGTTTTTCTTTTGTTTGATGTGATGTTGTTTTATGTGTAACAGCACAGATACTAAATTGTAGTTTTCCCACCTTTTTATTTGCTCATCATCACTGATTGTGATTTTATGATAGAAATGTTTTGCCCTGTTTTGCCCTCTGAGGCTGAAAAATGTGGGTTTCATTTCCTGTAAAAAGATGTCGATTCAAATGATATTTAATTTGATCTGATTATACCAGAAACTGGAAAGCATGACACATCTAATTAATTTGAATGAATAAAGTCTGTCAAACTTACCTCATGTGATCTTCCTTGATTCCAAAGTGCAATCGTTACCACTCAAACACAAATATAATAAAACGTATTGTATGTTTATCCGTGTTTAAAGTAGGAATATTACTTTAATATATTCCTAAATATGGATGATAAATATAGTTTTGATTTGATAATTAATCCAGACTTTGGCCAAGTTTAACATTAAGACGTTTTTGAGGGTTACAAGTTACAATTAGATTATTGAATTATACATTTTCTATATTAATAATTTTCCTGAAGTACACAATATTTTATGTTTATGAGTGTGTCTTCTATAAATTATAATAATAATAATCTATCTATCTATCTATCTATCTATCTATCTATCTATCTATCTATCTATCTATCTATCTATCTATCTATCAAATAATCTATCTATCTATCTATCTATCTATCTATCTATCTATCTAAATCTGGTATAAAATGTCAGTGAAATTATGCCACCCTCTTATCACAAGCGCAGCGGAACCTTTGTCTCGCGACATTAGTTTCACTCCGGACCTCTCTTCCCGAGCACACCAGCTGTGTATCTTCTCTAGCCAAGAGCAGCGTGTGAAACCAGTGACAGAAACCCATTAATGTTACAGACCTCGTTCATCTATGCCTCTGAAGGACCAGTCCAACTCCACCGCCATGAAACCAGCCGTGGATGAGATGTTTCCCGAAGGCGCTGGACCCTACGTGGACCTGGACGAGGTTTGTTAGCTTGCATGCTAATTCCAAATAGCAGCGAGCATCGTAAACAAATGAGCTGATTAGCTGGAGCTAGCTTCTCTCGTTGCCTCTGTTATTGTCTTAATAGTATAATATATATTTGTTTATCAGTCACTAACTTAGCTAGAAGTGGTAGTTAACTAAATGTTTAACTCATGATAACGTTCATGTGTATTTCCTCATAGTGACACATTGGTTTTTAATTAGCTAGGGACTTTTATTTTACCGTTAATTCACCACGGAGTGAAATTAACACGCAAACAAAATAAACCAGACAGCTAACAATAAGCACTTTAACATGAACTCCATGCTAATGCTAAACACAGCCCATTGGAAACTCTTCATCACGTTTGTTTTCTGCACACTGATGCTGCCAGTCCCATGGTCTTCCTCATCATTGATGGGGTTTGTCGGTTTGTCACAATGGACTCATGTTCATGAAACCAGTTTGAGACCAGTTTAGCTTTGTGACATGGTATCATAGACGTCATATAAAGATGGACAACACGACTTCTTCCAAAAGTTGAGGCCAAACCTTCTTGATCGCCACCGTGTGTCAGACTAAAGTTATTTCCAGTTCCTTTAACGTTGTTCAATTCTTTGTACACTATATGTTTTGTATTGTGCGACCCTTGAGTTAACTCTGGGTGTTTTAAATGTCCTCTATGACAAAAATTCACCGGATAACTGAAATGCATGTGAACATAAATGTGCTGCTTACATCAACAGTTTATTTTATTATGCAACAAAGAGTTGAAAACGCTGAATATATTTAAAAACTCATGATTCCCCGACCCTGCTGTCTAGACACTGGATGTCTCAGAGGAGCTGTTTGAAAGGCTGCTTGTGATACTTAGCCCTTCTTGTCTGTGACTTCCTGGTGTGGAATCTGTGCCTCTGAGCTGCATGTTTGTTCTCTGACAGGCTGGGGGAAGCACAGGACTGCTCATGGACCTGGCTGCCAGCGAAAAGGCAGTTCATGCAGACTTCTTCAACGGTAAAGATTCATGTGCATTCTTCACTACTTGTAGTGCTTTACTCTCAAACTCTGGAGTCTGAACCCATCATTGAAATGTTGAGTTTGCTCAATGTCTGAAACTAATGCTCACAATTCAATGTACTGCACTGTATTGGAGAATAATATAATTTTCGATAAAAACAGACAACGAAATAAGAAAAATAGGTTTCTAAACAAAGCTTATATTGACTTTTATTAATTACTGAATTTGAAAAGATCGAGATGCCTTTTAAAAGGATATTTAATGCCCCAATGGTTTCATCATTTATACTCTAAACTATCTTTCGGCTACAGCAGCTTTGTCATGTTTTCCTGCTGTATGTGTGTGTTTTTTTAAAGCCCACTGCAGTGTTAAATTTGGCAGCTATTTTTGATTTAGTCTTAGTCTTAGTCTTTTGACGAAAATGCATATTAGTTTTAGTCACATTTTAGCCATTTTAATCCTTAGTTTTAGTCTAGTTTTAGTCGACGAAAACTAATTCCATTTTAGTCTAGTTTTAGTCACATTTAATAGCCACATTAAACTCCTTTTCTACAAAAACATATAGCTGCACCCTAATAGCTTAAAAATATATATTTAATTTTAAATGTGAAAACAAAAAGGGAGAGCAGGTCAGACTGGAGCCGGACACAGAAACTGAACATCGGTACAAACCAACTGCAGCTTCTGCTTTGATCAAGAAGCTGAGGGGCTGATCTCTGATCAGCTGAGACCAGAGAAACTCTGGTTTTCACTGTTTTCATAGTTAACAAGCATTCGGTCACTTAGAGGCTGCTCCACGAGAACGCTCTGCTTTCACTGTGTTTCTCTGAGCGAGTGCGCGAGGCGGGGGGCGGAGCTACGGACCGGAGCGCTATCTGGGGCGCACACACACACATACACAGACACACACAGACACACTCACTCGCCCGCTCCTGATACTTCATGACGGCCTGATACGATGATGCTTTAAAAATTATTGTGACTTAGTCATCCACCAACATTTTCGTCTCGTCTCGTCAACAAAAAATAAAATAGATTTCGTCATAGTTTTTATTTTCAAAGATTCGTTTTCGTTACGTCTTCGTCTCGTCTTCGTCATGGAAAAAAGGTCGTTAACGAATATATTTCGTCATAGTCTTCGTCAACGAAATTAACACTGGCCCGCTGTACTTTACAACTTGCTCGAGTTTAGTTTTTGAGGATTTCTTTCAGTGAGCAGATGTTTTGAAGTAGGTTTGTGATTTGGCACAAGAGAAATACACAAACCCACATGCAGAGCAGAGTGGAAGTTGGTGCAGTTACACATTTTCTGTTCTGGGCTCGAGTGACTTCTTTCTGAAATAAAGAATAATGTTTGTCATCATGTGCTAGGTCTCAACTTTCATTTGAGGAGGTTTACACTGATGCAGAAAGTAGCATGTGTGAGATAAAGACGTGTTTTCTTTTCAGCAACCAAACTTGTGTGTTTAAAAACCACAGATGCCAGTTAGTTAGCTTTTGTTTTCCCAGAGATGTTGGCAGCAGCACAGATTCCCACAGACTCAGAATCAACAAGCACAAGCACAAGCACAAGCTCTGTCACAGACTTCCTTTTTGACTGTCATCGTCCAATAGGAAATCGTCAGTCACTGCAGATTGAATCTTTTAGCACATGATGGGTTTATTTCAGCCCTAGGGCATAAGTTGCTGGTTCCACAGCAGGAAGCTTCTTTACCGGCCTCAAAACATTCCTTGAAGCCCACCCCCTCCTTTTACAAACTGCATTTTATAATGGAGTGTGATCTCTGTCTCGAGGCGCTGCTACATCAAACAGCCACAACCTCTTGCCATATGCAACACAGATTCCACGCAGACTTCTCAGCGGGGACTCGGTGGATGTGCTTTGTATGAGGCTCATTTAGGGGGGCAGCCTTTATTCCCCCTCTGATTGAGATGTGCGCCACTTAACTGTCCCTAGGCCCGTTGAACGCAGCTCCCAATCCCCCGGCCTACATTCGTTAAAGGATTTTCAACAGTCATTCATTAAAACAATCGCTGTCTAACTCGCTTAATTCTCTCAGTCACAGAAGCACAAGTGCTGTGACAGTTTCTGTTAATCTGTGTTGTTCCACATTGCGGTGAAATATCCAGGCTACAGGATTTCTGTTGGAGAAGTACTTAATTGTGTTTAGCTCTGTTTTAGGTTAAGTCCAATTTTTAATTTTTTTTTTACATGAGACTGATTTGAAGCTGCAGTGTATAAAAGATGGTTAATATGTTAAACGTAAACTTAGTCTTTTGTAAATGAAGCATCAGGTTGTTGGAATCATTTTCAAAATGCAGTAGTATTCAGGCTCGTATTGAGTCATTGTATCCATGGTTTATTGTAGGAGTCCGTGATAGAAGTAAGATCCTCCTTCATCTCATTTGGCCTCAGTGCTGCTGACAGCCAGTGTCTTGAGGCATTATTCTTTCCGGATTGTTTTTCCATCTGAATCTTGTGAAATAATGTTCTCAAGAACTCTATAAGGTAATTTCTTAAAATTTTAAATGTTCACTTTGAACCAAGGATGAACTGTTTACATTTCCGTGGTCAAAGGTCAAGGCCGCTGTGACCTCACAAACGACATAAGACTCAAACTGTACTGATTGGTTGAGGCACACATCCCGCAGGCTGGTAGTTGTAGATTTATATTGTCATGTAGACAATCTGAATCTATCAATCTATTGAGCAACTGCCACACAGCTGAAACATTTTCTCAGCGTTTACAACATGTGGTCAGGAGTAATGTCACCTGAAGGTTACCGGTCTTTCATTCCAGGTCATGTGTTTGTACCTTTTAATTAGACTTCAAATTTTGTTTTCCATCGTGTCTGTTTGTCTCGTCTGTGTTTTGTATGTTTGATGACATGTTTGAAAACGCCACTTTGTGCACATACAGACAACACGTATTCACAGCAAATTCCTGTGTTCAGGCTGCGCGCACTGCATGTGGACTGAATACAGACCGTTCAATATAAAGTGAGGACTTATGAAGCTGTTTTCTACACTTAACAGGTTAATTTTATGAAATATGAAAATAATTTGTTTATAACCTTAGTTTTTATTTTACCAGGAAAACACTGGAGATACAATCAGATGATTATTTTCATCAACTATTAAGTAATCACTGATGTGTCCAATAGTAAAGAAATTTACAGAAATAATTTTCCACAGCCCAAGGTGACGTACTTTGATTATTTTAGTCCAACAACTCAAAGATAGTGGATTTCTTTAGATTATCACTTTAGTGAATTTATGGCATTGTTTTCTTGAAAGATAATTAAAATAAATAAGCAATTATCAAAAGGGTCACAATGCAACTGTCAATCAACTAACTGTGACAGCCCTTGAAAACACAGAATGTAAAAATAGCTAAAAGTCAATATCACTGAGAAGTTGCAGTAAATAACCAGTACAGCACCACAGGTCAGACTAACTCCTATAACTCATAACAGGGATTGTCTGCAAAAATGAAAGTGTATTTCCCTTTTATCTGGATTTGTAGAGTGTTAAATGCAGCAGAGGATGTGGCACATATTATCCAGCGTGTTCATGCAGTTCTCCTGCTGACCCCTGACCTCACAAACTGTCAGAGCCACAGGAAGGCCACTCCGCAGACTCCTCACCAAGTGCATTCCCAGATCCTTTTACTTTTATCACCCTGCGACCCAAACGACCGCTTTATGAGAAAATGCCTGGCCTGCAGAAACTTTTGAAACGCAGCCATAGCTTTGTTATCCAGCTGTTATGTCACTTTGGTGGAGTAATTGTGTTTTATGTTTTTTCTCCCACAGATTTTGAAGATCTGTTTGACGACGATGACATCCAGTGAAGGATTAAAGACAAGTCTTCAGAGCAGTGATGGATGATATTCACACTCCAGCTCCACACCACTTTTTTTTTGTGGAAAGCAAACCAGCCATTTACTGTCTAATGACATACAATTTCCCTTCATAGTTGTCCTAGTTTCACGCTTTTTAAAAAACATCCTTAAAGAGTCGTCACCATCTCCAGATGTTGTGAAATTCTTAAGATCCCAAGGATTCCTTCATATATGGCATGTTCACATTATGAGCTTGTATCTTGCTCGTGTCTCCGGCTCCTTCTCGACTGGATTGCAGGTTTCCATGTGCTGGAGAACACCTGTTAGGAACATAATTATACATGTGATGGGCAGAGGCTCCATACGCTGTCGGCCTTAAACATGCTGCAGATGGTATATGATAAGTGATGGTCTGGTAAAATCGTTTAAATTATTCTGTGTGACCATGTGCGATAGTCACATACATTCTGTGCGTTTTGGTTTTTAAGACAGTGTCTTCGGTTGTGTTATCCATTTGTACATATGTGAACAGTGGTTACGCAGCCACACTTCTGTGCTTGTGATGGAAGTGACTGGTTGAAACTCAATAAACCGAACTTTGGATTAATGAAGCAGTGAATGTGTGGATTTTTTTTCTATACACTTAATTGAATTATATTTAAGGATGTGGATACATTTGAAAACATCTGAGTTTAAGAAATAGAAATGGTAATTTATCACTTTGTTTACATGATGTACACAAATAATGTACTTAGGAAATAATCTGTAGTTTAATCGACAATTTAAGAATAGTTAGTTGTGGTCTTAATGGAAAATCCCACTCATTTTTTTACCTATGTATTATGTTTTGCTCTCTCCATTTCATCATAGCAGAAAACATTTATACTGTACTATCGATGTAATCCATGTTAAGGTTAATTTATAAAAGTATTGAATCGTTGAATTAGACAAATCTTCTAACTTGTCTTATAGTTTCTTCCAGGAATATGAAGGGAAGATTGAAGAACATAAAGCATCCTGCAACCAATATATTAAAGGCTGTTTCAAACATAAACCAATACCTTGCTTCCTCTTTGAGAAAACCGGAGATTACACTGTCTGAGAAGACGGCTTCAAAAAGCTTTTACTTTGCAGCATGTGGTATCTTTCCTTCTCAGTTCATCACTCAGGTAGATTTGATCAGAGTATTTACTGTATTTTGAGACACTCCCTCAACATCAGCACCAGTCAGAGTGCTGAGGTGAAGGTCAGAACATATTGGACCTTTATTACTGTTCAGCACCAGCAGAGACTGATAAGAGGCTTGAAGAGCAGAAAATGCAAAAAGTAGGTTTTTACCAGCTTCTACAGATTCAGCAAAACAGAGAACTGCGCTGTCGGCACATGCTCCACAGTCATGTACAAGACAATGGTATTAATTACACTACAGAGTGTCGACAGGGCTTTAACCAGCAGTTCACACACACTGACGTCTAACTGGGGTTTGCAACATGAGGAACAGGGTCAGGGATCAGGGCCTGTTAACAGAGGTGTCGGGGGGTAATCCATTTTATTGAAAAGGTTTGAGAAACTCATGATTCAGACTCTCCAGAGAAGGTTTCATTTGTAAAGGGAGCATAAATCATTCTTAATGCAGAGTGAAATCCCTAAAAAACAATGTATGTATAAATTTAGTTATATTTTAGTTATTATAATACTAAATTTAAATGTGTCTTATACAGCGTGTGTCTCCACTTTCTCCCACTATCCAGAGAAGAAGCCAGAAAATAACCAAGTTACGTGAAGAAGTGATGGGGCAGCAGCAACAAGGTCATGCTGATACTCAACTTTGAAAGATTGTGAATCAGTCCCAGCTGTAAGTCTACAGTGTTTATATAAACCTTTCACAGATTCAACATAAAGGAAATGGGGAGCATATGATGCTTAATGCATTATAACCATAATAGATAAATAAATGTTAGTTTTTAACGCAATAGAGAAAATATAGGAATCAAAATTAGTTAAAGCTGTAAAGCAACAGCGCCCTCCTAAGCAACACATAGGGATTGATTAGGCTTCGTGCTCAAGCGATTAATAATCAAAACCTATCAAATGGTGGCTGTTCTTCATGATCCTCAGCTTTCTGACCCAGAAGAACTGCTGCTGTATCAAATCCACCCAACTCTTCATATTTTAAAAGTAGCCCGGCTGAATATTGGAGACAAACGCTCTTTTTTTAATGAACTGATCCACGGTTCAACGTTACTCTTGAATTACCTGGGCCTGATTCTACCAATTTAATCTGCGACTGTAAGTCAGTTCCACTCGTCTCACAGGAGATCATAGCCACTCACTGAAGTTACAAGAACAGACTCTCAGGCTGAGGAGGGAGAATGAAAAAGGAAAGATTCTCTCTATTCCACCTCAGTGAACCATCAAACTAACATTGAAGCTGCTATTTAAAGTCAGAAAAAGTTGCATATTGTTGCTTTAAGTGATTCACAGCCAAAGTACTTCTGCAGTTACGAGGAGGTTTGTGGAAATACTGTGATGGTTGTAAACTCATTGAAAAACTATGACTTGAAACTAGATAATACAATCTAAAATAATTCAAGAATTGTGAACATCTGGTCACTATAGTGTCCGACAACAAACGTCCCCAAACATTTAATTTACTTTAATATAATAAATTGTTTAAAATGACTGGAAAAGAAAACATCTGGAACATAGGGGTTTGTGGATAATAGGGTTCATCTGACAGGGCTGTATATGCTGTTAAGCACCTATATAAATGTGTGTATATGTGTGTGTGTGTGTGTGTGTGTTGTGTTGTCCTGACGCAGGCTCTGCAGGCTACGTGGCACAATCCGCCTGCACCGAACAAACAGCGGTGTTGGCATGCTGCTCCTCATGGCTTCTACAGCAGTTTGCTTCATTAGTGTCCCGCTGTATGTGGCCTTGTGCCTCTAATGACTCCAGCTTCCATGTTGTCCAATAAAAAAAAAACATGCACGTGCAGGAAAGTGGCCTTTTAAAATGATTTTTTTAAATGAGAGATGGTTTAAATACACTTACCGTTCTGATAGAGATTTCAGCTGAGTAACACTCACAAGACATTAGTCTGTCGAAGTTGGTGAATGTTATCAAGGCTGGTGCAACCCCTGCTTAGAAGCTGCATCATTGCATCAATGAAGGGACTCACGCTCCTCTAATCCTGGACTATATCAATCACACATGTGTCAATAAAGTGATGCAACGCAGCTCATATTTCAGAGGTACGTTTTATTCAAGTCTGTTTCCATGCTGACCTTTTAAAGAGATGATGCACTGAAAGAAAAAATCATTTTAATTTCTTTCCAGTTCAGGAAGCTGTCGTTATCTACTTTGTGTTTATGCATGTCTTTCATTTCATGGTGCATCATCAGGAAAGTGCCATGAATATCATGACTACCTCTTGCTCTCCTGTTTCCACTGCATGTTTTATCAGAGCCACCCCGGCCACAGCCGCAGGCAGCTCTTCATAAATCGGTGCCCCAGAAACGGAGGCCTCCCGTTGAGTGGATTTAACAGCTCCGAGTTTTTTAAGTTCACACCCACTGAGCAATTTATGTAAATTTTTTCAAATCTAAAAATCAACTTTAGACAAAGTGTCACCTCGCACGATGACCCCGAATTCCAAACCTGTGAGGAAAGAAACCCGGCGCTAAATGGCACCTTGTTAATGTTCCTCTGCTGAGAGCTGCCGTGCTGCTCACCTCTCCTAATTACAGGACCCCTATTGGTTGAACGAGTGGCAGCTCAGGAGCCAATCCCTGAGTGCCTAACAGCACGCCAGAGACGTACGACATGCCTTTTTGTTTTTAATGATCAAGGGGGCTCCTTAAAAATGTTTCCCTGCCCGTGTGTCCTATACAGGGGAGCAGAGAGGTAGACGGTGTAGACAGCTGAGCGCTCAGTGCAGGAAGACCCCCCCCTCAAGAGGCTTGATCCAGGGCTGATCTCAGGAGGCCACATCTTCAGCACCTTTGCAGGTAAGGACAAATGTGTGTGTGTTTTTTAAAGCCACTGCAACTTTCTGCAACTTTTTTGGGTTGAAAAGTGGGAAAGTGCTCAGATTTATAAGCCTGAGTGAAACTATAGAAGATCATCTCTGTAATTCTGTATCCTTCCACACATAGCATAGTTCAATCTTTTGCCTGTTTGATTGTTCAGTCCATTTGCTCTCTGTTTGATATTCTGATATACAGAACTGAAGTGTCTCTAATCTCTGAAAAGCTCCATTACAGCATGTGCCCAATCCTCCTCATTGTCTTGGCAGCAGCCAGTTAAATAAAATACAAGCTGTCTCTTCAGTCCAAGTGAATTGTCTTCTCATGGATTACTAAATCCTTCTGCAAAACTCACACAAAAACCAATGGATTCAAGTCAAGTGCATTATGATATTACAGTTTTTTTTGTCAGAAGTTTGTACAGAAAATACAGTTCTATTACATCACTGAATATTATATTTGTCTGTATTTCTTTTCTTCAGGAAGAACAGAGAACAGAAAATGGCTCGTTTTGGACGACCATCGTTTTCCCTGATCCACACAGGATTGCTGTTAGCAATCGTTCTGCTACCAGGTGAGACGACAATAAATCCTCTGACCAGTTTAAGATGCAAAGTGTTGTCTGGATGTGGAAACATCCGGTTTCTCTGTAATATTGTAAGGTCTCAAAATATAGGTGGTGTGCCCAGAGATAATGTTATCTCTTGGTGCTCTAGAAAAATAAAATTGAATTGAACCTAATATAGTTGGACGACAGGTGAAATGGAAGCAAATCAAAGTTACTTGGAGTTTACCTGAGTCCAAACTATGTAACTTTCTGCATTTTACTCTAATCCGACAGATTTTGACAGAAGTTACTCTGGGATTTTATTTATAAGGCTCGTGATCAGTTTGTGTCACAATATGACACATTCACAGATAATGTACAGTAGCTATGTTAACTGATTAAATACTTATCACAGTCACATGTGCTGGCTCATACTTCTATACTTTTTAACTACAGGCCTCACTTTAAATTTTACATCACTGTATTACTTACATCTCTGAATGAGGGATGTATATGTATATATAAGAGGAAATCGGTTTAATGATCTAAGCCTTTCTAAAATCCTTATAGTTGTCCATAAACATCTTTAGACCCCCCCCCCCCGTGGAGCTATATATCCCACATGTGCAAACAGGGATGCACACAGACATACAGACATGCCCCCCCCCTTCCCATCTTCCATGTTTACAGTGTATAGGTAGTTGGTTTATGTGGGGGTCCACTCTTTGTACTTTTACAGGTTTACTTTAAGGAGGTCCCCATTAGTTGCATAAACTCCCCTGCTCTGGTTTTCAAAGCCTACCTGAGAGTGGATGAGGCTGCAGGGGATGGAGGGGTTGTGGGTTGGGGGTGTTTATTCGACGGGGTGCAGCCTGAACCCGGGCGCCAGAGCCCCAGCACCTGCCGTGTCTCAGCCAGGGGCTTATTAGCTGCTCAGCATTTTCCCCTGATGTGAGGGAAAGCTCAACATCTGGATCCAGTCTAATAATCTCCCTACTGGTGCTAATGTGGCTGCTGCCTGTGTTTTACAGAGTTCCTGGGGGCGGTGCCAGTGGAGCAGCACAGGGAGGAGGAAGGTGAGGACCCGTGATGTGGCATTTAGGACATTTAAATAATGGATGTTTAATAAGAAGAGAGAGCGTCTACTGTAAATCTGCACTGAATAAGGACAACATTGATTTAAGATTTAAAGGTTGTGATCACAATAACAGAAAAGGAACTGACAACAATTTTGCTGTTTAATCTCAACGAATGCACATGAAGCTGTAACCTGCAACTTGTCTTTGCAATACTCAAAGAAGTATTAAGTTACAACATAACCGCACATAAAATGACTTTGTTCACCTTGTTTTTTGTACAGAGTAAAAAAAATACTTATACCATGTTTTCGAGCCGTCAGCTAGAAAATCAACAAGTCTGTCTCACTGAATTATTCAACTTTAACTTAATAACATCATAAACTTTCACTTACTCTTGGATGTGGCAACATATTGAAATGTAGCAGATTTTCACAGTTAGTTTACTGTGACAAACTTTTAAAATAACGTGATCAGATAAAGTCACAAGGTTCAAACAATATTTGATTCACCTTTAATTCAGTTTACAGCTTCATCATAATCTCTTCGTTCTCTCCCGCCAGTGACTGCAGTGTCTGCTGATGTGAAAGCCGAGGCCATGGCCACCCTGAAGAATCTCGTCCGGAACAGAAGGAACGTCCCCATGATGGCTGTGCCCCAGTTCAAACGCCTGCCGGACTTCTGGGGATGGTACAAGTACTTCATGGACAGCCACAACCAGGAGGGAGTGAGTGGAGCTTCGATGAAATAGTTTCAACACAGAGCGTCTGTATTCGCTGAGGTTTTAAAAATCAGAGCAGTTATTCTTTTATGCTCAGCCCATGATTATATAATTATCGTTACCCTTCTTAAAATGCTAATGTGGGTTTTAATGCAGCTCGTGTTCCAGCATGTATTCTCAGTGCCAGGGAGAGCTCTGTGGTTTGAGAAACAAGACAGCGAACTTAAAAACGACATGCATTTCTCCACAGAGGGTTTCTCTGAAAGATGTCTGAATTCTATAGTTTTAGTTTTATTTTGGTCTCTTCCTTTGTTGCATCTGAATCAGCATCTGAGATCTGGAGGATTTATTCATTTTGTCTCGTTTCCCTCCTGCTCTTCAGGTTGAGGATCTGGACCGTCTCTACATGGCCTACCTGCAGAACAAGCACAGGTCAGAGGAGGGGCCCACCTTCAACCACTACCTCAAGCACCTCAGTGAAATCTACAAGACCTGCGCCGATTCTGATGACCCAGAATGCATTGCAGAGTCCACCAGCAAGCCCAAGGCTGCAGCGGTGATGCCCTCCTCCATCAAGTCTGCCGCTGTCAAGATGTGCAACCCCTACATCGACCCCTACTGCCTCTTCCCCCTCGCCCCCCAGGCAGTGGCACCAGAGCCTAAGCTTGTGCCAGTTCACTACCCAGCTCCCATCCTCACCCCCATGCTGCCCATGCCCATGAAGGGCTCCACTGGCTTCTACACCTACGCCCCTGTCCTGGAGCCGTTCCTGAGCGCAGATCAGAAGACCGAGCTGCTGAGGATCTGCAGCCCAGAGGATGTTGAGTGTCTGCAGTACCACCTGAGGGCAGCTTATGGCTACCGCCCAGCTCCTGGCCCCGCCCCATCCTACGCCGCACTCAAATGTGACCCCAAGGACCCCTACTGCAAGCCCCTCCTGGTCCAGAAGTCCCCATCAGGCTTCTACCACCGGCTCTACCCTAGCTGTGACCCAGCAGTCGATCCTCTGTGTGTGTCACACGTCGCTGCTCCTGCTGACCTTGCTGTGGAGGCTCCCAAAGAGCAGCATTGCAACCCTCTGTTTGACGGTGGCTGCAACCCGCTGACCGCCACCAAGCTGTCAGGCCTCACCAAGCCCGTCCTGGAGTACGCCCCCAAGGCTCAGTACGCACCTCCTGCTGCTCCTCTGGCGTGCGACCCTCGCGTTGATCCATACTGCATACTGGCAGCCGCCGCTGCCCTGCGCAGGCCCCCCCCACAGGTCCCCGAGCACCAGGTCTGAATTTGAAGTCCTGCTAATAGGATTGATTAGTTTGAATGTTTTGACTAACTTAGTGTAATCTCGCTTGTTGAATGGTTGTGGTAATTCTTCCTTTTCGCTGTTGGTTTATTAAATAATGCTTTTAAAATAAGAATTGGTGTTTCATAATGCTTTCACTTCCTATCTTTGATCTACTTTTTCATCTGTTTTAAACCAAAAACCACAAATCAATTGATCGATCGACCAGATCCGCTCCAAGCTCGGCATCCCCGGCAAGACCAAGGAGGGCCATGACTGCTTTGTGCACTACGACAAAGACTGCTCTCCCCTGTCTGGCTCTGAGGCCAAGGCCGACATCAAGGCTCCAGCCAAGCCCCTCTGCCATCCCTTTGACCCCACCTGCGGGAAATTCGCTTCACCATCCGGCATTGCGTCAGAGACGCCCAGAGGGCACGGCATAATCCTGCCCGACCCTGACTGCGACCCCGAGGTCGACTACAACTGCCGCCTGCGCCACGCCGAGCCTGCCGCTGCACAGCCTGCCGCTGCCGACAAGCCCGCTGCCGACCAGCCCGCCGAGGAGACCCCGGTCCCACAGTCTGCAGTCCCAAGCTTTGAAGACTTTCTCAAGAGCGTCATGAACCAGCACAAGTAGATCTCAGATGTTACAACTGAATCATCAGCTTCTGATAGATTATAAAGGAAAGTGGTGCAAACTCCATCGTGCCCAAGCTTGCTGGACTTCATGGACCAAAACCCTCTAGACCTCATCAGCTTATTGAAAAACGATCTAATCACACAGAAAATGTTACAGTTTTCACACAGTGAATCTGATTTTCCAACACAGTCTGAAGGTTTCACAGAGCATTATGTGAAACCTGTGGATTAAATACTTCATGTATTTATGTTTGTAGAAAAAAGTTGTATGTATAGAAGTGTGATAGGGTAGGTATAGTTTGATCATGTGTCTGAGGGCAAGAATTTGTCTCTGTTGTACATTCTCTGTTTCCATTTGAATTATCCTGAGTGTATTTAATGTTGTTTACCACAGTTTTTCTTTCACCTTACCGTACTTCATCTGTTTAGTTTTTATGAAGTTCTAAATAAAACCAGATTTAAAAAAAAAGAAAAAAGATTTGAGTTTTCTTTCACAATGTCAACACTGAGGCCTCAGACACATCTGCTCGACTGCTAAAGATAGAGAGAAAACCAAACCAAGTGACAACAGCAGCAGAATCCCTCTAATTCAGAAATATAAAGACTTTATATTATAATGAATCTTTTCATCCACATCCTCCTGAATGTACTGACAGTATTTCCACACATCAAACCCCAGCTATCCCAGTAAACATGCAGCATGTTGCCCCAGTGTCTGTTCCACTATTATGTTAATATGTTGCTGTATCTTCAAATTTAATATTTACGCATAATCACCAGAAATATGCGTTTTGCATGATTTCACACCACATAGCAAAACCACTTATGATATAGACTGTGCAGAGTTTGCAATTCTACCAACATTTTGTCCCCATACCTCCAGCGAGTTTGGTGCTAATCGGTGGTAAAAGTGTTTATTTTATAATCCTGCTGACAAATAAAGGAACAAACGGACACATCCAATAGTTTATTCCAAAAGTCTTGGCATTTTTGAATTAATTAAACGGAGAAGGTAAAGATATGAAAAGGAAACGCAGGAAGA
Source organism: Platichthys flesus (assembly GCF_949316205.1). Classification (NCBI taxonomy): domain Eukaryota; kingdom Metazoa; phylum Chordata; class Actinopteri; order Pleuronectiformes; family Pleuronectidae; genus Platichthys; species Platichthys flesus. The sequence goes on along the minus strand of NC_084958.1, from coordinate 18,724,796 downwards.
GAGATATGGTGTTCAGCCAAACGACTTGACTAACAGCTGCTCCCCATATATTTAAGGGTTATTCCTTTATATTCGACCACACATACAGATGGATTTGTTTTGCTGCCACTTTTTATGTGTAACAAAAGTCTCTGGAACTGCTATGGATTTCCAGAAACAGTTTCAGTTTTCCACATTTATCAAGATCATTTGTAACAATTAGAAAATCTGGGTTATCATTACTCACTTAAACAATATTTCACTTCCGACCCAGAGCTAAATAGACAAAATGATCTATTATCTCTGAGCTTTTAAAGGAACTGATAAATGACAAATGAAAACTTATCCAAAAAACTAAGTCTGTCTTGGCTGTTGTTTCTAGATGAGAGCTGATTCCCTACAAAGGGCTGCTTGCGCTGGTATTTGTCTCCATAATGCAGTGAAACTAATGATATGCTGTGTGAGCACAACAATTATCATTTATACATCACAGTTCTCTAAATAAATGCAGTTCAAGTCTTCCTCTGCTCACGGGTGATGAGTGATGGTATTCCCACTCTGCACTCGTCTTTATTTCATAGTAACTGAGTCAAACTGGGCTATTTTCTCCTCCACAGCTGAAAAGTCATGACTTAGATATGAGCTGCAGCTGTGGACTACAAGGAGTGTCCGTCTGCTTTTCACTGCGACTTTTCAGCAGCTCCCCGCACACACACACACACACACATACACACACAAGTCGCCTGGAAGAGACAAGTCCAGCCGCTGCCGCTGCTACTGACAGGTTTAAAGGCAGATAACACACAGTCAGGCCCAGTAATGGCTTCCTGAACACAACCCACACTCGAGAAAAACCTGGGGGAAGTATGTTCCTAATTGTAGCTGTTGTCCTGTAAAGTTTGGACTTGTGCTTCGTTCTCCTGCAGTACCGGAATTCAAAACTGCCTGCGGCAACACACAGGCAGGATTGTCAGCTGTGCTTCAGTACATTTAACGATAAATTTAATGATAAGAATGTTGCACAGGAGGCTTTTTATCACTTCAAAGTGTAAGTCGCTCAATTTATGACTCTGAGTTTTTAAAACCACTTTTTATAAAGTTTACCTGACTTGTGTTCATGTATTTTCAGTGTAAACAGTGTTTTCTTTTGTAAACGTGATGGTTCACATGTGCTTATGAGTTGTCAGTATTACAACTGAGCATATGGCATTAGTTATTTATATGTAAATATATAAAAACATAAACTAATATCTGTAAATCTTGTCATTCACTCGCACGGCTTTTCCTACCATAGCTATGCCGATGACACCCAACTAATCCTGTCTTTTCCCCGATCAGAAACACAGGTAGCAGCACGAATCACTGCCTGTCTGACCGACATCTCTCAGTGGATGTCTCAACACCACCTGAAGATTAACCTTGACAAAACGGAACTTCTTTTCCTTCCAGGGAAAGACTCTCCCATCCAAGACCTGACTATTAACTTTGACAACTCTGTGTTAACCCCCACTCAGACGGCTAGGAACCTGGGCGTAACACTTGACAGCCAACTCTCCCTTACTGCCAACATTTCTGCAACAACACGGTCCTGTAGATTCATGCTGTACAACATCAGGAGAATACGCCCCCTTCTCACTCAGAAGGCGGTGCAGGTTCTGGTCCAGGCTTTGATCATCTCACGTCTAGATTACTGTAACTCGCTCCTGGCAGGTCTACCTGCTACTGCCATCCGACCTTTGCAGCTCATCCAGAATGCAGCAGCTCGACTGGTTTTTAACCAACCTAAATTCACTCACACTACTCCTCTCCTCCGCTCCCTTCACTGGTTACCAGTGGCTGCTCGCATCCGGTTCAAAACACTAGTACTTGCATACCATGCTGTGAACGGATCCGGTCCAGTCTACATCCAGGACATGGTCAAACGTTACACCCCACCCCGTTCACTCCGCTCTGCTTCGGCCAATCAGCTCGTTGCTCCCTCACTGCGAGCTAAACACCCATCAAAAACACAACTGTTTTCCGTCCTGGCTCCTAAATGGTGGAATGAGCTCCCCATTGACATCCGGACATCAGAAAGTCTACACATCTTCCGCCGAAAACTAAAAACATACCTCTTCCGACTTAACCTTGAATAAAAAAAAACAAAAAAAAACTAACAACTTTTTGAAACTAACACTTTAGTAGCACTTAAATGGCACTTACTTATAGCACTTTGTAGTTTTGCTTTATTTGAAGAAATTGTACTTTCTTGATTCTTGTCGTCCTTGGTATGTACCCTCGGGTTTGAATGCACTTATTGTAAGTCGCTTTGGATAAAAGCGTCAGCTAAATGAAATGTAATGTAATGTAATGTAAAGATTAATTTTGTTTTCACCCCATCTATTTGTTTATTTATTTGTTTGGATTTCGGTAGAAACTACAGAGTGGATTTCTATGAAACTTGGTGGAAGGATGCAGTATAAAGAGAAGAAACCCTTCACATTTTTGCGTGGATCAGGACTAATCAGTACATAATATTTCGCATTTTTAAGCAATTTTTAAATGACATTTTCACTGATTTCCTGGAGGAGTAATCCATTGGTCTTGAAAGAAGAAATCAGGCGTATTTAAGGGATTTGATGTGAAATTTGGTGCAGCTTGGTGGAGGTATTCTTTTGTTTTTTAGGTCCTTTAATCTACTTTAGACCTACTGTTTTGTTTCCTTCACTCATACCTCAATGAATTCATCTCTTGAAGATATCTTTAAACATTTTAACTGCAGCAGCGATAAGACGAGGCGAATCATTTCAGAGTTGATTCTGCTTCATTTTGGAGCGTGAAGCCTCATATTGACATGCGGCTTCCAGCAGGTGGTGCTGGGAGAATTACAAGGCTGTCAGTGGCTCAGTCAGCGCAGGTCTGCCATCTGTACACACCTGCTGTCACAAGTGTCGGCCTCAATGATTCTCTGTCTCCATCTCAGCCTGATTGTCGTGGCGGTTTTAATAACCGTCAGAGACAGATGCTGGAGGAGTCGATTCAAGACGAAACATTTCAGATTTTAAAAACACAAAATTCTCACACTCAATCAACATCTCCCTGTCTTGATCAGATAGTCATACACTGATACACGTAAAAAAAACCTTCTTCTTCACCGCAGAGGAAAGTTTGATATCTTCAGGTGAGATGCATGAAAGTGTCGTCGTTCCAAATTGAATTTCATCAGAGGTCGTGTCGGGGGAGCAGAGATCAAACAGTGTGAGGAGGAGAAGAAGAAAATGTTTGCAATCAATTTCACGCCTCCCTGCGGAATAATTGCTGTGTATTTTAAACATTATGATATTAAGATAAGCGCCTTTCAGCTTGTCAAACCGCGACGCCTTCAGTCTGCTGCTTTATCACGGCTGCCTGTTTCCTGTTAATTACTAAATAACTGATGAATTCATCTGCCATCGGAAAGAAATCAACCAGGAATGGATGGATGGACCCACTCGTATTTCAATCTTAGAATTAAAATGAGGATACAGGGACAATAGAAAAGAAAAGAGAGGAGAAACAAAACGAATATCAATAAAACAACAGATGCACATGAATCCATGGAAAAATTGACAATACACAGAGAAACCAATAGGCCTTCATTACCTTATACGAGTGCTAAAGTCAATATATATCAGCTGTTACATGGTGATTGTGTGAAGTACATGTGGATTGAAAATTCAGTGGAGTCACACATCTGCCCAGCTCCTGTGACTGGAACACTAAGTGACTCAGTCTGTATGAAACCAGAGTGTGAATGTAAAGTTGTGGGTTATGTGGAAGTTAAGACCTGAAACTGCTTCTTGACAAACAACAGCTGGGAGCAGTGACATCACAGGATGCTGTTGTCATGGTGAGGTTGCCAAGCAACCAGGGGAGGTGCATTTCACAAGCAGATGGGACAGAAGAGGAGAGAAGAGAAGAGGAGGAGGAGGAGGAGGAGGAGGAGGAGGAGGAGGAGGAGGAGCAGGAGCAGGAGGAGGAGGAGGAGGAGGAGGAGGAGCAGGAGCAGGAGCAGGAGCAGGAGCAGGAGCAGGAGCAGGAGCAGGAGCAGGAGCAGGAGGAGAATGTTCTTCAAGAATGATCAGCAAGAAAATGAAGTAATGAATTAATACGTCTTTCTACATCCACCACTGCAATGCAAACAGTGGGTGGCACCAGTTCGCCCAGTGAGATGTGAAGTGGGTCCACCTCTGTCGGACGGCTCTGATTTCAGAACCTTTAATCGTCTCCATCAAAATCTTTACCGATCGATGATAAACACAAACTTAGTAAAATATCAATTTAAAAAGTCAAAGGTACAATTGCAATAATCCTATATAGACAATTATAATAATGTCAGAAATGATTTATAGTGTGAAATGTAACTTTATTCAACTTTTGTTTTGTCATTTCATTAACATTATCTGTCCGTTATTAATCCCTATTATAAAATCTAGACTTTAACCAAATTCAGTATTTAAGAAAGCAAGGTTTGCTGCTTTCTTAAATACCAGTCCTTATGCTAAGCTAAGCTAGCATTAGGAATCTGTGTGCTTCAGTCTATGAGTGATTTAAGAGGACAGTCACACTAGTCACACAGTTATTCGACACAAATTGTCCAATAAAGATTGATAGATAGATAAATAGATTGATAGATAGATAGATAGATAGATAGATAGATAGATAGATAGATAGATAGATAGATAGATAGATAGATAGATAGATAGATAGATAGGTAGATCGATGGATCGATGGATAGATAGATAGATAGATAGTTAGATAGATAGATATATAGATAGATAGATAGATAGATAGATAGACAGGTAGATAGGTAGTTCGATGGATAGATAGATAGATAGATAGATAGATAGATAGATAGATAGATAGATAGATAGATAGATAGATAGATAGATAGATAGATAGATAGATAGATAGATAGATAGATAGATGCATTGCTGGGAAACAAATGTCCCTATATTCCCCGGACATTTATCCTGAATTATTCATGTCACAATATTTATATCTGTGTGCAACAAACCTACATTTATACATTATGCATGAAGAGTTCATGGTCAGCTTCTGTTTTGAGGGACAAAAGTTTGAGGGGAAAAGAAAATACTCTAGCTGGCAACCTCTTCTCATAAACGAGTATTTAGTTTGTCCAGTTCTGCCCAGACAGCCACTTATGACCTATTCTCTTCTTTGTATGCAGGTGGACCACCATATATAATGCTGGCTGCATCCAACACATACGAAGGTGAAACAAACTGTTGAGTTGACCGGAGTTCGAGTGGCACAGAGATGGATGGTGGTTTGCAGCTGGTTGGAGTTGGTGGCCCTCTTCTCTCCCCAACAGTTGACTGATTGAGTCTAAAGGAGCAATTTGAAGAGTGGGATTTCATTTTCTTTCCCTCGTCCTGGGTATTGCTTTTTGTATGAGTGAGGCACTAAAGAGAAAAAAGGTACACCGTAGCCATACATTGACAGGGGTTTGTGTTGTAGCAATCTGTAGGGACCCCTGCACTGGTGCTACAGATGATAATTATGTTTTGTGCTCCGCTCTCTGCTCTCTGCATTATATTTCCATTTTAGAGAGATGATGGAAAATGCAAATGATAAGCAGAGTGGGAGACAAAAAGTTGTGAGAAAGTGAGTGTGACAGACAGAGAGAGTGAGTCATTTGAAAGGTCAGCGCTGCATAAACCCCTCAGTTTGTGTTTTTGAATTAAATAGCTCAATGAACTTTTTGCATATAGATGTATTTTCTGCTCGAACTGATTTAATGCAGATGTTACCCCGAGAGTAAGTGCGAGAGCAAATCTTTACTCCCCAGAACATTTCTCTTTTATGTGTGTGAATTCTTATCTATTCTGCTAAAATCAAGCTGATTACATTTTCAATTTGTAAGTTGACGTGGCAGTATAATGCTGATCTTTGCTGCAGTACCTTTTAATGAAGATGTGGGAGTGAACCAATAACTGCACCTCTGTTATCACCCTGTTGTCCTGTCAACGTTCATTGTAATCCAAGTCAACAGCAAGACCACAAACACGGAGAGAAACCCCACAGCGGCTATAAACTGCTGAACAGAGCTTCTTCTGTTCCCAACATTTTCCTGCTCTAGCACCCCCCCTCTAATAAATCCAGCCTTCTGTGTTTTTTCATCAAAAAAGAAAGAAGTCTGCAGCTTTGCAAAGCAGTAATTGCACTTAAAACATTGTGGAGCTTCCCCTGCCAGGCCCGCAAGAGACTGTTTCTACTTCTGAATTATAAAGCAGGTAATTTTGTTGTTTCATCAGATTAATTTGAGTTTGTAATGTTTGAGGAGCCCCGTGGGAGAGCTCTCTGTGAAGTGAAGACAGGACTGAGCCGGTTTGTCGTTTCTTGAGTCACTTTGGTCTGCATCTGAAATCTGATTGGCCAACGTCTAGTTCGGGGAAGTAGCAGGGAGACCATATAGAAGAAAAGTCCTGTCATCACTTCTGAGCTACGGCCTTTCCTCTACTGATCTCAGTCTTTCATTAAAAATTAAATATGTTTCTTTGCTTTCCATATTCTAAAAGTAAAGAGTCCACAACAAAAGTGAAACCTTTGGGATTTTTTTTAACCCAAGAAAGTCCGGCTCTCGCTCCCAAGAAAAAAGGAGTGGCAGCGGGGCTGTTCACATCACATAGACTTATAAATCCATCACCGCTCTCTTCTAAAGTCAGTTCTTCACCTTTATATCGTGTTGACCTCTGAACCTGAGATCCAGTCAGAATCTCATGGGAACAAGATGGAATAAAAACACACACGACAGCAACTTTTCCTCTGTTCAATATCCCATTACACTCAACCCTAGTGTCAATTGCTGAATGATTATCTTAGCTCTGCAGCATTTGAGTTTCACAAATTTAGTCACCGCTTAAACGTTGAGACTGCCTCCTGGTGGCCGGCTGTAGTACAAGTCATGAACCCTGCATCCTCCATTTCAGCAGATGTTACATGAATCAAAGTTAATAATCAAAGTACATTTATTATCTCACAGATGTACGATCAAGTGTTTAGATTTTTCATGCTGTGAAAACAGGATGAGACGTCACCAATACAAGATGTCAGTGCCCATATAGGATATCCGGCTTCATTATGGTTCAGTGGGAGACGCATCATCTATCTCAATATACAGTCTAATGTACAGTCTGAGGTTCGAACCCTATTGTCAGTGTTGCAGCTGCAGTAATTTGAAATCACCTCCTGTCTTCTGATCCTGATCAGGCAGCAGGCTCCTGGGGAACGTCAGGCAGGGGAATGAAGGGAGGATTTTTGAATAAATGGCGTGATGAGTGAAGAGAAGTTAAATCTGCTCTGTAAGGACTGCAGCCTGAAGAATGGCAGACGTTTTCTATGTGCTGCTGGGGGTTGGCAGACTGATGGCGCACACTCAGATGAACTTCCCTCTTCCCTTGTGTGGGCCGGCCTGTGAGCATGTGCCATATTGCTTTTTGAAATGAGCCATTGAACCTTCTCCGGGGGTTTGTGTCATTGTACTTAAAGGTGCAGCTTGTGACACGATGGGGACGGATGGCAGGGTTTCAATCATGCGACATGCACCACCCTCCTGTTCTCTCCACTGTTCTCCAGGACAATATGATAGTTCACCAGTACTTCAGTGGTTGTGTAACGGCTGAATTGGCTGCAGAACAGAGAAATAGCTCCCTGTGGACATTGATAAAAATTAGTCAATAAAATCAGGTCTGGGCTTTCAAGAGCATTCTGGAAGGCCTTGAGATGTGATTTAAATATATAGCATGAATAAAGAGAATTGTCTTTTGTCAAGCCGCTGTTTCAAGGAATGAATCTCGTGTTACTCGTCTTTGTTTCAGCTCTGAAGCTGCCAGAGCAGCAGAATTACAAAACAGGCGGTTACATCTCTCAACAATCACCATTTCCTCACATAAACCCCCATAACAAGGAAGATATTGATGGTTGTCTGCTGATCTGATCAATGTTGGCTGGCCTCGTCTTTAATTCATTAACCACATGGCTCACGGTCTTTTCAGATGCAATCTAGCCTTGAATAACATTGAGCTGCCCTGACAAGGCTTTGTCATCAATCTGTCGCTGCTCGGCGGCTCTGCCAGCGGAGAACAGACCCATGGGTAAACCTGGAGACGTCTGGCGTACATCAGAGCTGACTTACACCCAGACGAACAAGGATAGGGCAACGGTGGGCCCGATGCGAAGCACTGGTTTATGTTGATATTTACACAAAGATTCAGTGGGCAGAGGGAGAAGAGGCGAGGAGAAAGAGGCAAACACACAAGGACAGATGGAGACTTAGAGGTAGACCGACAGGGGAGTGAAAGAGAAAATACAGGAAGGAGAATGACAGATGCACAGACAAACATAGTGTGGGAGTTGAGGATTGAAGAAGTCAGAGGCATCCCTGGGGTGTTGATGGATCACAATAATCAAAAAAAAACAACTCCTGAACTCCATTTTTGTTATTCAGCCGGCACTCCTCCGGGTCTTGTGGACAGCGATTTCAGCTGACCCGCTACAAGCACATCTCCTCGCCAAGTCTTGGCCTTGGAGCCTGAGAGGGAGACCCGGATGCTTTGGGAGTTTACTCAAGTGTGTGAGCGAGCATGGCGGAGCCTTCTGCTGACTGTGGCTCATTGTGGCCTCGCACACTGCACCGTCAGAGAGCAGCGGGCTTATCATTACCTCCAATTAAAGCTGCAGTCAATGAATGGAAATGAGCGAAAAAAGCACAGAGACGGTGAATAAGCTAAGTGAAAATTAGCTCTTCTGTACATCCATTACGCCCTGTGCACGGCGGTGCCACGGCGCTGCACCACTCGGGTCTGTACGGCACATTTAGAATTCAGTGCACGGCGACTGTCTGCAGTCTGTTTCATCAAAAGTTTAAAATGAGAAGCTTCAGCACAAGAAACTCTTGTCTCAAAGAGAAGTTTTCGAATAATCACTCTCTGTCGTGTAACTCGGGAGAAGTGGCTGCATTTGACACCGTTTGGATCCCAGATGATAAAATCTGCAAATATAGAAGATGCTCATCACAGAGTGCAAACACTGTCTTTGCAATGCTGTTGCATTGGATGTGCTGCGTGTTGAGTGAGCCACAGTCGAGAGCAGAGTGCCTGTTTGCTGACAGGGCTGTATTGGAGAAATAGCTTGTAAATTTACAAAGTAGCTGTTATTGCTTGCATCTAAATTCACAGCCACAAATTTAAAGTACAAGTCGTGTCAGAAATGTTTCCGGCCCTCAGGAGAGCTGCTGTCACATTTCTTTAAGAGGCTCTGCAGGAAATGTTCCCTTGGCATCAAACTAGTCTTTTGGAATCTGAAACAAAGTAAAGAGAAATATCAGACGGCATTTTTGAAACTTTGAAGTTTCCCATCTTTGTCTTTTAAGGCAGCGATTCTGTCAAAGTGCGTCTCTGCCTCTGGGTTCATTAAACATTTCTGGCCTCCCCAGAACCACTTTAATGCTACTTTCTGAAATTCACATGCGTCACATAGCAAACTCATAGAAGCTGCAGACTTTTGTTAAAATAAATCTATAATTGTATAACTTCCTCTCACCACGTATTTCAGTGTGAGCGTTTCTCTGCTGCTTAAAGCGTGTTTTATGGCCATTTCTCCCTTTTTGCATGTTGGGCTCAAAGCATTTTAAAAGTATGTGTGGAGGACCCCTGTGGACTCGGAGCCCTGTGGAGTTTATTGATATTGGCCATATTATGGATGGAAAACGCAGCTACGCACTCTCACACGCACTGCTGAGCATTTGCTTTGAAGCCTGCGTTGCCCAGAATATTTCTCTCAGTCTGAATTTCTCATACATGTTTAACTCCTTTTGCTCTTGCTGCTGGATGGAGGCAGACTTCATAGGTCGGGCTTTTTACATCTGTCCGATCCAAATTCTCTCAGACTGCTGTTAGACACACACTGTGCGTTTATGCTGATCACATACATGTGCAGAGAAGCCACCTTTGGTGCTTTCAAGGCAAGTTACCTCTCATAATGTTGGACACGGCTGATTCTACTGGATGAGAACAAAACACTCTGGAAGCATTGGGTTGTTTTTACTTTGTACAAGAAAATAGAAGAGCTGGGGAAACGTGTTCCCACAGCAGGATAACAGTCCGTACAAGCAGAAGGTAGATACTCTACTATAATCCCATGTTACTGAAGGTCAGCAGTGTGCTGCAGCGGAGCAGAGAGGAGAGCAGGGAGCAGATGACACATCCTTTGTCTGGGAAAGCAGCACACCATCCTCTTTGCTAGACAAGGATAACTGGCAGAGCCATTTTGCCGTCTTCGACTTCAAAGGCAGCCACCTTGGACTCCCAGTGTGTTTCTCGTCTGTTTGGGCAGGATGACTTATTGGCTTCCCCTTTCGGTGCATACATATCGTGTATCTTCGTCTGATGAGGTCCAGTGTTGTGCCAATATTTCCTGTGATATTACAAATCTTGCACGACATTGAGATAAGCTTGTAATTTACAACTGGTCAGACAAAAAGTATAGCTAACAAAATAGTCATCCACCAGGTCTTCCCATCCTCCCACTATCTACATAAGAAGCCAAAACATCCCGGATGTGAGCGTTGCCATTTGCGAATTTGAAGCCAAAGTCTGTGCATTAGTGGTAAGAGGATGGTGGGGCTAGACCTGTTCTGGATCTAGCCAGCAGGTGGCGATCAAGACACTTTGGCTTCATCTTTGGGGAGCAGTCATGTCGTCCAGCTTGATACAGAGTTGAGCATTAATCATTGAACTAGAGGTGTTGGTCAGCAGATTTCTTTTCCTTGGGTTAGCTTGCCCAGCTGAGTGTAGCTTCGTATATAAATCTTCTTAACTAACCCTTGGAAACAAAGCAAATACTCATATTCATCTACCAGCACGTCCATAACTCACATATATTGAATAAGTGTCACAGCAAAATCCCCTCACACGTCTTTGCAAAACAACAGCTTGATGACGTACAACTCACAGAACTATGACCGTCCACAATTTATTATACTTATATTACTGATGCAGGGAAAATGCTCCCAGAATTATCAAGCTTTCAAACTGTCCCTCAGCAATTTCACCATCAAACTTCACCAGGTGCTTGAAGGCCAATTGTTTTTTTAAGCTTCTGAGCAAAATGTCGGCTGCAGATTCACAATGAATAGATAAATGTGAGATCGCTATCGACCTTCTCTTCCAACTTTTTTTTCAAGAAAATGAATATGCATTTCATAATAGCTCAACTGCCTCTTTTAACAATTCACATCAGCAACAACAAAGAATGACATGAAAACCTTCTGCTCCTGCTCCCCATCACTCCTACACAGAGACACATTGACAGCTCTCCTAATGCACTCTCTGGGCTGCTGCTTCTACACCTTCTTTTCTCTCGCACAATCATTCTTATCTCTCCAGGTTGCTTATTATTTGCTTTATTTAAAAAAATCAATGCACGGCGATGCCTGGTTGTTCACCTATGGTTGTGAAAAACCCCGGAAAATTGCAGAGCAGATCATTATCACTGTAGTAGGGCTTTTTTATCATGGCATTTACATGCTTTGTAATTGGAGCTGACCGGTCTGCAGCTCAGAGTCGCACCTAATGATACACATGCTCGGCAGATGTCAAGGTTAGAATGTGCAGGGAGGAATTCACTTTCTCTTTAAACGGCTGTGGAGAACATTCCTCACAGCAGAAGGTAAAAAAAAACTGGGATGTGTGCCGACCAGGGTGCATGTTTTTTTAGAGCAGATTTGGAGGAAGAGAACGTTCAGAAGGCGTATGGCACCATGACACTTTCCATATATATATATATATGTTTGCAGAATAGACTTTACATGAAGATGGACCATGCACTTCCTCCCACTATCCACTGAGCAAAATATCCATATAGCCCTCGAGCCAGAATCTGTAGAGTAGGGATCGGAGGATGGAGGAAGGTCCCGTCGATACAAGCACCGACCATGAGCCCTTCTCTCCTGTCAGTCATTACATTTCACCTTGTTTTTATAGCATCAAACAGCTAACCTTAAAATTACTGATAGAACTCTTGAATAAAATCAGCCAGCCACCAGGTGGAGATTGACAGGCGGTTGAGAGGCTTCACTTCAGCTGATGTCATGTCATCTATCTTTAAAAACAGTCAACAGTAGTTTTCTTCAAGTTCTCATGGTTGTGTAAAGAAAGAAGAACCTGGTTCTCGTGGGATTATTGTTAACAACGTAAACAGAATCATGCATTTTGATGACACTGTCTGATCTCTCTCTCTCTCTCTCTCTCTCTCTCTCTATCTTGTGTTCAGATTGGAGGCAGCTGCCAGCTATGAAGATGATGATTTTAAGGGTTCTAGTTAAGACGCAGCACTGCTCCCTATTGAGACTCATTAAAGATTTGTGCTTATCTTTTCGCATGTGGAAGAGAAGCACCAACAGGGAACGAAGAAAAGGTCGATTTATTCTCTGGAGGTGTGAGTGCTACGAGAAGAACTAATAAGATGCAATCTTATTTTAAGGAAATTCATATTCTCGATTTCAAGAAAATTTTACATTTAAAACATTTTGGAACAACATGATGGGAAACGATCTCAAACTAAAGCGTGGAGGCTGAGAGTGACATTTTCAGATTTATGCCGACGCGGAGGCTTCAGCTTCTATTTGACACTAAAAACCCTTCAGCACAGCAGCTCTCCCATTAGTGCAAGGACCACCATTACCTCCCAGCTGCTCTTATTTGCACAAAGTGGTCCTCACAACTCGTTTGAAGGAGAGTGGCCTCGGACGTTCGTGTATGTTCCCACCTCGCGTCTCTATGCAGGTCGTTTTCATTCTTTTCTCATTACTATTTTGCCGTTGCGTTGTTTGAGGTTGACACAACAACAACTCTCTGAAAATTAGCAAAGCTGTGTCTTGGTGATGAAGAACCACCAGTGGGCACGATACTGCAAAATTGCCCACCTGTTGCTTGCTGAAAACACACACACACACACCCACACAAACACACACACACACAATGGGAATTGCGTTGCTCTTTCACTGTTTGATTATAAGCTGCAACAACATTCATAATGGGAAACGATCGACTATTGAAATGTGTGCGCCTCGAGAGCTCAACATATGAAATAAATACGCCTGCAAATCACTAAGAATTCATATCCTCAGCCAACCCTGCTCTGCCACTAGTTGTAACTGATGATTTATTAATGTGTTCTCACTAATAACCCTCAGAATCATGCCCAGTGTCTCATGGCCTGCGAGGAGAAGGATTCAGTCGCGCTCTGTCCACCCCTCACACCCGGCAACTGCTCAGGGGTCAGCGTCGGGTCAGTCCAACGGAACCTGCTCAATAATTCAGGCGTCGGACCGGAGGGCTGGGACCTGCATGTCACTCACAGTGAGGAAGCACCAGCACACAACACTAAACTCCAGCCAGGCACTCAGCCCATCATCAGCTGCCGATGGGTAATGAACCGAAATGACCTGACATGAGCAGGGAGGGATAAATTAAGTGCGGTGGGACTGCAGGGCATCCACAAAGGCTATCTAGTTTAGGATGACTCCTTAATCCTTCTCAAATGTTTATATACTGCTGCGTCATTTAAAGGACATGTTTGACATTCTCGCCTCCCATCGCTAAAAACCCATCCTTAATGTCACTGAACATAGAACCACTGGATGATATAGACCATTATACACACTTTAGATTTATGTTATGGCCACTAGCTTCCATTATTTCAGCTTCATTCCTGAGAAATAATGTTTTCTGTGTCCCTTTGTCACTGCGGACGGAACTGAACGCGAAAAATACCCATTAACCTTGGCTGCTGTTGCCATGGTGAAGAAACCCATCAGAGACAGAGCAATCAAGAGATGGCAGCTGATTTAAAATGTTCTTTAATCTGTTTTCTCAATGATATCCTACGACTCTTTTTAACTGTCACCTGTCGTGAGAATTTCTGGATTCGTCATGCGATTTGATTTAGTGAAGAAATGCACCATGGGAGTTCATTGTCACTGGAAATTATTACAAACACACGACATCAGAACCTGACTCGGCGATGCGTATTCCAAGCGAGAGTCAAGTTGTGAATTTCAAGTCCCCACAGGAAGCTTAATAATCACCACATGAGGCCGAACCCAGAGCGGAGGGGAAACGAGCGCGAGCATCAAACTTCTCCATCGGCCAAATTAATCAGGAGCCTGAGAGAACTCTTCAGAACGGCAGGCCAGCATCAGCTCTAATGACTGCGAGTCGAGGCACAGTGTGTCCCTAATTGAACTTTAAACACTCGAGAAAGACAAGGAGAGAAGGGGTAAAGAAATAAGCCCTGGTACCCATCTCTCCTTTCACAGCAGAGGGGAAGTTCAAGCTGAATTCTTCCTGGGACATGAGGAGACGACTTCCTGGGGGGGGGGGGGGGACATGTGCAGAATTAGAAAGAAAGTCGAGGCAAATCCTCAGCGTCTGCAATCCACGTTTCTGTTTTTAGAGCAGGTACATTGTGGAGACTCTATTCTTATCGACTGGGCATTTTCAGGGAGCGAGTAACCATTGTGCGGTGAGACTCTGCTTAGTGCAATAGCTACATATTCCCAAGTGTGCCATAATACATCATGGAGTTTGCATTGCAGGCAAGTCGAGAGTTCACATTTGCAATTCATAGCAGCTCCAGCTCCCCCCCACACACACGTTTGCTCACTCTCTGGGGTAATAGACTGCTGTCGTTGATGAGTCCCTGGGGTGTCCAGAGTGAATCCTTTCTCACGTCTGTATCGATCGGCCACGGAGTCCAACCTGATTTAGATTGACAAGAGCGTTTTGGTTCAAATGAAAGTAAGCGTGTTTTCCAAATTAGAAACTCAGGGAACGCACTGCTCTGCAAACAGACAGCCGGGAAGGTAAACACTGACATTAGTATATTGAGTGTCGAAGAGGAAGGCTGACACCGCTACTTTTGCCTCATTCCTTCACGGGCAGTGGTCATTGAAACAAAGTGTGTCCTCGTGCTGCTATAGGACAATAACTCTTCTGTCATTCTCGAGTGAGGACGGGAGTTTCCTACATGCACGGTTATTCTGCTCCTTTTGAAATAAAAATGTTTGAATGTTTCACTTTGTTTGCACTGAAAGTCATAGAATTACTTTCACTCTTTTATTTCTTATTCTTTGTGTTTACTTTATTCTCTATGTATATTTTATGTAAAGCACTTTGAATTATCTTATTAAACGTGCTCTACAACTAAACTTGCCTGATTGTTTGGTGACTTTATGGTAATCAATTGTTTTCAATATGTTATTACCTCCCCTAGGCACCTATTTTGTAGCATTTAAATGCTTCTAACTTTTAGGCACTTACAAAGTGGGAAACACAACATTGATATAGAATATTAGCTACCACTTTATAAAAAATGTATGGACATAACTTTGCCTACCTCTTCAAAAAGAATAAAAAGCATTCGTGATCGCTTGTGTGTTCCAGGCAGCCTTGTGCATGGAGGTCCATTATCATCCCTTCCTCTGACTCATTGGCTGATAAATATCACCGGCGAGCTGCTAACCGTGGCTGTCTGTGTTTGGTCGCCTGGCAGGAAACATACAGGGAGACTCTGGGTTTATCTACCAGCTGGAAATGTTGCTGTTCAGTGTGTGACGGTGAATGAAGGTGACAGGTGATAAATGTCTGTTGTTCCCTCGTCACAAACCCCTTTTACCTGATCTGCACTGATTTGCTTCATTGTTAATAAAGAAATATTGATTAGTGCATCTTTTAACCACTGAAACTAAACAGTATTCGTATTAATGTAAGGAGGAGAAATCGGCATGGTGTTTTTAAACATTTATTAAAGTTTCAGATGTGACCAGACGAGGTGAACGAGTTAGTTTTCCATTTTAATTCTCAGTGTGGTGCAGAGACTCTCAACATATGGGTGGCCACATTGAGAAGTCAAATGAACAGATGGACTAAAATCCACACAGTCGTTTGGTTGTCAGGGCTCATTTAAGAGTCACTGTCGTAGGCTGTGATTCTAAAAGTCAGTATTGCTTTTTAATTTGATTGCGACTCTGTGGGGGAGTAGAGTTTAGCATCAGGCGTGTTTAGAACCAATGGAAATCGCAGCTTTACACAGGCATGATCAGGATATTAAACATTTCGCCCACGTAGATGGAGAAAGATCACGAGACGTCCAAATCACATCGAACTCACAAAGACACACGGAGAGACACTTTGGTTTGAAGCAGAAACATTGACTTGAATTCCTATCTGACAGGTGGCAGATGAGGTAGTGAGGCTGATTGAATTATGTTGTTGATGCCGGCTTTGCGTGGAGTGAGACAGAGCCGGCAGCTCGGAGAAATGTGAGGCAGAAGAATGACGGATCCGGAGAAATGTCAGTGTTTAAACACGTTAAAATGTTACGCTTCGTCAGTGACGCGCAGGCTGACAGGTGGACCAAGTTAAGAACAAACAAACACACAAACACACACAAACACACACAAACACACACACACGCACGCCCATACCGAGTTGTGACTCCGTGACTTCAGAAGAGATACATTGACTTTTCACTCTAACCTTAACCAATTTTTGCTTAACCCTAACCCTTATCCTGACTTAAACTTCAACCAACCTTAACCATGATATTTTAAAACATGACTTCATCTTAAACTTGAATGATTTACATAATGGGGACTTGATTTTTGATCTCACAAAGACGACAAGTTCCCATAATGTGACTAAACAGATTTAGGTCCTCACAACATGAGTAACACCTAGACCACACACAGACAGACAGACAGACACAGACAGACAGACAGACACACACACACACACACACACACACACACACACACACACACACACACACACACACACACACACACACACACACACACACACACACACAGAAACACACACACATCTGTAAATGACCTTTTGGCTAATCATCATTTTTGAGTAAGCAGCGCAAATGGCATGAATCTCATAGACAACCAAATTACTTTTCTATGCAGAGTAATTTCTTTGACAAATGGCAGCGTGTGCAAAGACACGGCTGAAAGACGGGGTATGAGCAAAACAGAGTCAAAAGAGAGTCGGCAGAGGGAAACAGGCAGCAGAGGACGAGCACTCACAATTTCCTCAGAGCTGTAATTTAGACGCCATTAAAATGTGGTATTTTTTCCCCAGAGGACCTTGAATAATACTGACTGCATTAGTCTTTTCCTGGGCAAAGGTTTTGGTATATATATATATATATAGACCCCACTCAGCCAACTAGGTTTCCCTTCCATTTTCAAATATCCTAAATTGGATTTAATAGCTCCAATCAGAGAGGGGGTGGTGAATCCCTGCTGCTAATACATTATTCCTGTTTGAAAAAGGGGATATTTTCAGTCCTTTTGCCTTTAACCTCACATTATATGTTCTCTTACCCATCATTAGTACTTGCCACAGTGCAGACCCATGACTTGACATGATAATGGGGATCAAATTCAGGTCTTGTCTCCAACAGGCTTCACTCAAAAACACACACACACACTTTGTGTGCGGATTCATGGCTCGGAGTTATAGCGCCAGCAAAGACAAGCTGCATGCCAGATACTGTTGGACTATCCACACAGAGCTCGGGATCCCGGCCAGAGAATTACCATGTGTATTGGGGTGGAGGAAGGTGGATAGAGATGAATAGATACAGAGATCCTTAGTCACACTGTGCTGGAGCGGCATCTGCTCTGAGATCTGTGTGTGACACTGAGCGGAAAGGAGGTGTGTGGGTTTTCTGTTTGCTTTAAAGGAGAATATTGCCTGCTATTTCTGCAGCAGCAGATCTGATGGTCTGAGACTTGAACAGACATCTCCTCACATGACATCGACAAAGACAACTCCCATAGAAGAAAGGCTGGAAATGTCCTGATGCTTAAGACGACCTCAGCTACTTCTTCCTTTTTTTTTAAACTGTGGGCTAATCCCTTTTTATAATACTTCTTAAATAACTGATGTGACAGGGGTCGCTCCTTGTACATCAGCCACAAGCGATGTGGCAGCTTGCCTCAGCGCTGTTGGCATTTTAGCATCTTCAAGCTCATTGTTTGTATTTTAGAACAGTTGTGTTTCAGTCTTATAACTCATAGTGTTGCTTTTGCCCACAGGGAAACAGGTCTTAAGATTTCTCCAGTCCAGCAACTGGGCAAACTTACAAATTTATAGTTACCATATTAGTAAATTTAGGTAAAATGACTTATTTTCCTGCAGGCATGGAGAGATGTGTGGAGTTTTAGCAATTCAATTGCACTTTGCAAATGTTTTGATACTAATATCGTTGTACATTTACTCAGGTGATATTTTGAATCTGTGACTTTTGCTTTGACGTCTACCTTTGCAACATCATTTTAACACATTGTTAGACTTTATCAGCTTCCTATGTCACACCACATAAACTCACAAGACCTCCAAAACATGATAAATGCTGCTCCTCTGACGTTCGGCAGAATCTATCGAGCAATTCATCCTCGTGAAGGAAAAACAAAGAACTTTGAAGAGGAAGCGCGCTAACCTTGCATCTGTCTCTCTCTGCCTATCAGCCCCTTAAGAAGTCATTGATCCATTCAGACCCTTTGCTCATTTGCCCGGCAGACGCTGCAGCAACAACAAAGACTTCTGTTCCTCGCTGACAGCATGACCACTCGTGTTTCTGTCAGGAACGGGTAGGAGCCCCAAAGCTGTCCACCTCACAGAGCAGGATCAAATGAAACTAGAAGCCTGGCTGGAGTCTAAGTTTTCCAAACCAAAATACAAAGCCTCGTATGTTCGTCCTGGAGTTCCCTTAATGCTGTGGAAGCTGCTCAGTCAGTCTCACCTGTGGGCTGCAGGCAAACTCATTCACTGAGAATCTTATTACTCTCTCAGAGAACTTACCGGAGAGTTGAGACCATCACTGATTATCTATGCTCGGGATTGTGCAACTCATGATGTAGGGAAAACCAGTTTCAGTCATTCTCTGGATGTTAACAGCCTTTAGCAAAGATGATACAGTCAAATCTATGTAAATTAAATAACAGGCTGTAGCAACGTAATGAAAAAAGATTGTTTCAGCTTGTTACCACTTGAGGAGATGTCTCTGTCATGAATTATTCGATGGAAAGGGCCATGAATGTTTTTGGAGGCAATCTCTGCTTATTCTGACAAAACAAAATCAGTCTATCCTTGTCTATAAGGAGGGGTCCCCCAAAATTGGATGTAGGGGCACAGAACTAATCGAGTTAGTGGCGGATCTTCGACTGAGTCCAAAATCACCCACTCACTCATTTCTATCTTCTATATAGAGGACGATGCAGTCAGTTGTACACTGCTACTACTTGAACTACTCTGCAATACATTGTGCGAAATAATGAGTGCACTGTACAGGGTATAAAACATTCGGACAGAACTACAAATGGTCTATATAGGTAGTAATTTCAGATACAGCCAAGGTTATTTTCCAATTTGCTGGCCATTAAAGGGGCACTATTTACACAGAGGGGCCAAATTACATCTCCATACCTCCATACGATTCCTGATTCAGTAAGGTGCACAGTGAAGTACTTCCTTGTTTACTGTTAGAAGAAAGCCACACATCATTGCTCCTTGTTCCGGGGCAGCATGGTTGTTCTGTCTCTGTGGAGTTTCCATGTTCTCCCTTGTGTCTGTGGAGACTGTAACTTGTCCGGCCTCTTGCCAAATATCGCGACCCTCAACCTCGGGGACCCCCGAGGTCCCCTACTGGATTATATAAACAAATATTAAAAACGCAAATAGGACTCAGTTACACATCACTGCTGTATAATTGGCATTGTTACACTTAAAGTAAATACAGTAATTCCTCAGACAGTCGATTCTCTACCTGATAAAAAATGAAATATAAGTATAGGCAGTATAGGCAGTAGCTTGCAAAATATATGCATATATATATATATATATATATATATATATATATATATATATATATATATATGCTTAACTTTCCCATATAGACCCCCCCCCCCCCATGGTGTAGCGGCTGGACCCAATTTGGAGAAACTGGAATTGTGCTGAGAAGAAAACAAATCATTGACATTAACCGAAAAGCCCTTATCCATTACAGCCCTGAAAACCTCTGTGTGTGTGTGTTTGCGTGCGTCTGTGCGTGTGAGCGTGTGTGTGTGTGTGTGTGTGCTCGCCTCTCAAACTCTGGCCAATCCTCAGTCACATGACTCAACAACCAGCAGTGATAGCGAGCGCAGCGCTTCGGTTTATCCACAATCCTGCACAGCACCAGCCCACCGCCGCTAAACGCCCCCATTTCTTTTTACTTGAAACCTTTTACTCCCGCTCGGTGAGTACTGACACCTTCCACTGACATTTTACTATTTTTAAGCCTCTTTTTCTTGCTGCCTTGTCTCGGGGAAAGTGTTTTCTCTCGTTTCTCTGCATGCAATGATTTCAATCCTGGATGCTGAGTGTTCCGGAGACAGCCTCTGAGAAATAGACCCACTACTACGTGCTTGCGGACGCTCTTGGTATTTTTTTTTTCTTTCTCTTCTCTCTCTTCCTTCTTCTCCTCCCGAAGCAGCTTCTTCTTTTACGAGCTCACTCCATCACAATCCACACGCCTCTCACTTGTTTTCTGGCTTTTTTCCCCCCCTCTTTCTCATGGCTTGTTTGGGTGTGATTTTGCTTTTGGTGCTCCTCTCTGATCTTGCAGTGTTTCTCTGGTGTTGGAGGCAGTTCGTCTCCGAGGGCGCAAAGATAACAGTTTTGATTTTCATTTTTGAGGATTTTGCTTTTCTCGTAGGTGAGGAATTGAACTTTGGTGTTTCTTCGTACTTCTTCCTGCACTGCATCCCACTTTTTTGTTTAAATCTTTATAACATTTTTTAACTGAATATCTCTGACAGAGCTGGAATCATGTTGATTTATCAAATAGTTTCAGATTTCCAGTTTAGAGATTTATCATCCAAATCGAGAAGAATCAAACATTAAGCCACCATTAAAAAAGATCTATAAACTCTGTTTCTTTTAATGCAAAGTGATAAAGCATGTCACAGGATGCGGGACGACTCTTGTCCTTCAACTGATGGCAATTTGTAAAATTTCAGACAGGTTCATGATTGCAAATCACCGCTGTGCAAAACAAAAACAGACTCCTGCCAACTGAAGCAGACACAGCTGTGCTCCTCTCTCATTACACACAAACCTCATTGCACTCGCGATTGATAACCAGCGAACACAGTGAGACATCACACAGAGAAGGTTGCAAACTTAAATTGGCTCAGTGAGTCACCGAAGGGAGTGGAGGGGGGGGGGGGGGGGGGGGGCAGACAAATTCTGCTGTTCATTATTCAAATCAGCCCGAGGGATTGGATTAATGGTTTGACCTTGACATTGCAGCCACAGGCATCTGCAGACGACAAAGTCCAAAGCACTGACTTAAATGTGGTGTTATCCTTTTATATGATTACCTTCAGCAAAGTTTGTTTTTGTGCTTTGGTTACTGGAAAACAAACCCCTCTTTTCGATCATCCCCCAAAAGACGTGGATTAAGGCGTTGGACAGTTTTTCCTGCCTCTAGACTCTGCAGGTCAAGGAAAAGGTGGAGGAAGCAGAGCATGAAATGTGCTACTACTCAAACAATACTTATCTCTCTCCAGGAATGAGCTATAGGAATGGCCGCCCTATACATGCATGTGCAGAATCAGTATGAGCCCAGAGAGGAGAGAGCTGGACTAAAGTTTAGCCAGGCATTTCTGTCCGAGTCAGTATTCTGTCTGTGTCCAGTGAGTTTGTGCACCCGTGGGCTGAGATGATCACTGACCCTAGGTGTATGATGTGGGCTGCTTCAAAGCCACGCGC